>NC_054057.1:84309482-84459876 GCF_017639655.2 Falco naumanni | reverse complement strand
GTTTTACTCCAGCTCCTACAGAAAGTGATCAGTAGAAAAAACAACAGCAGTGTTTATCACCATTTTTTTTTTATTAAGGCAGCAAAATTGTACGTTGGCATTGTTAACATTGGCTGGTTTAAGGCATTCACTGGGGTTCTGAAGTAATTCTCCCACAACCAACAAAGTCTCATGTCCTGCAGACCGTACCCCACTGTGTAGCCACAGGAGCGGTTTCTGCCTCCCAGCTTGTTTGAATTTGCTCTTCCTGTGCTACCTATCCTCCTGTTGCAGCACCCCAGTATGCCTAGCATCTTAGCTTTGAGCAGCAACCCTGAATGCTATGTTCTGCTGTCTTGCTGTGAACAAGTTCAAGTTTTTGTCCATACACTAAGCTTTATTAAGACTATGAATGAGAGCCATTGATGACAGGAATTATTTGCAAGAGACTCCCCAGATCACATCTCCTATCCTTGGCTTGCAAAATCCTAAATCTGTGTTAGCACAGATCTTCCAAGTAGTGCCAGATGTCTTCTGTCATTCCAGGTACACTTGAGAAGTATTATTGGCAAGTTTTTGGGTCTGACACACAGATAATTCTTCTATTTGCAGATCATTGCACATTTTTTTCTGTCTTCTAGTAATTTTCCTATGTAGGCCACTTTGATTTCAAACCTGTTGTTTTAATCAGTACTATAGCAATTTTTCAATGGGCAGCTCCTGGCAAGATACACAGTACTCTGGAAGAAAAGAGGACATTGAAGTGGTGTTGCAGTAGTATCTTACCTTTCAAAACCTTGCTAATAAAGAAGGTAGAAATGCTGTAATGTCTATGCATGTGCCTGTCAATCCTCTTGCTATGAAAAGAAATAATTTTTAGAAGCAATGATGTGCTACCCTTTGTTTTTTACCACAGAGGAATGAGAGGGTGTAGCATCCCTAATTTTGTACTCACTTTGTATAGTTTTGGTCTTGTCTTCCCTGCTAGACTGCTAGAGTATACAGAAATGTCCTGGAGTATCATGCCAGGATGAGGTGGGCTTTTTCCTAAGAGTGGTCTTTGCTGTGCAATTTTGGCGTCTGTGATAAAAGACTTAACCCTTAATGTGCTTTTGGGAATTTTTACTTTTGAAAGTAAAAGCATGCTGTTATTTTCCCCTTTCTCTTTTACCATTAGTGAAAACACATCTGTAGTAACCATTAGCTATTTCAGAACTTCTCTCTGTGCATAAAGAGACTTGTGAAATATCTCTCTTCCCTTTGGTAGGGAACTACATGAGTCAGCTGGTGTTAAGAACACACCTATGTTTTCCTCAACTTCATCCCACGCCCTTTTCTGCTCTAATAAATTCATGGCAGGTGGATTCAAATATGTGTGCTCCAGCTTTGGTGCCTATTCCTGAGCTGCTGACCAGAGGGAGAGGATTGAGGCACTTGGATAACCTCCCCAGAAGGCTAGCCCTTTGCTTGCTGAGACACAGTGCCTGGTGTGCACTTTTAGAGCCGGTTCAGCCATCCCATCTCTTCTGCATCGTTCAGTTCATATATGGTCTTCCTTTACTTGGCCAGGTTCTGGTTAGCCTCCTTTTCCTGTACCAGAAACAGATTGATTTAACAAGAGAAATCTTTGTACTGGGAAAAACTGATGTGGAACATGTCTGATATCTGTGCCTAACAACATCAAGGTGAAGAGTACAGTCATGACCCTGAAGAATGATAGTTAGGTATTTTTTAAATTGTGTGTTCCTGTCTCTGCACATATTAGAGACCATAATTGAGGATAGGAAGTGGCTGCAAAGAAGGGAGAGGAGAAGAATCCTTTGGAGAGAATGCTGCACACTTTCAGGTGACTGTCTCAAAGGGTGCGTGCAAGTCTAACATGGGCTACAAGTCTAGGGATGCTGACATTGAAATTGAATGTGTGCTTCCTGCAGTATGTGTTTTGGAGAGGCAAAATGCCCCTGGTGTGCGCAAGGTGCGATTGTGTGATCATAGAATATCTCAAGTTGGAAGGGGCGCATAAGAATCATTGAGTCTGACTCGCAAGTGATGAAACAGTGAGCTGGAGCAGGGAATACGTACAGCATCCTCAGTTTGCCTCTTAAGTTTACAGTTTGTTCTGCATCTTTTTCAGTTGCTCCTACATGCACCATTTGGTTTTGTAGCCATTTTTTGTGGAAGACCTGCTCCTTTAGAGGTCTCTTGTTACTATGCAGAATTTTTAGTCTCCACACAGTGTTTCTGTTTGGAGTGGAACCTGTTTCCAGTTCCTTAATGTGAAAAGGAGCAGAAGGATAATTGATGTGCAATTATGAGGATCAGCAAAAGAAATAGGAAGATGGTACCTACCCCAGGACTTTGAAGTTACTCGTGCTTTAGAGTTTTGTTGCAGTTGAAAAATAAATGGCAAGTCATGTGACTGATGACAGTACACCTTGCAAATTCTCCTTTGTGGGTGCAGATCAGTTGCTGATACCAGTGGCTTGTTACTGCTGTACTCAAGTACCATAAAGATACTGATTGATGAGTTCTGTGCAGGGTGCAAAGTGCTGAAGTTCTCTTGCACTCCAGTGGGTTGAGAGTCTCCTACATGCATCTTTTCTGCCTAGTCAGGATTTCCTTAAATTAGTGCATTCCCTTTGGGACATGTTGGTTGTTAAATGAAAATGTTTCTTTTCAGATATTTGTGCTCCATGTGGAGGGAAAGTATTTCATAGCTGCTCTGTTGGAATGATGTTTCTGATATATTTGTACATGTTTTTCTTACCCTGGAGTTTCATGATGGTGGGTTTTTTTCTCCTTTCAGGGCTAGCTGCTCAACCTAATCCATCTTGACTTACAGGTCTTCTATTGCAATTTAATAGTTGTTCTTAATCTTTTCCAGGTGTGCTTAATGATCCTGCTCCTGACACAGATCTCTTGCCACGCAAGAAGCCTGTGAGGAAGGTATGAAACAGATTGACAGCACAGTTATTTATACAGATCATTGAAAGCTAGAATATGTAAACCCAATATCTGTGCGTTACCTTCTGAGGAATTTTGCCATACCTTCAATTCTTCTGTGTATTGTAGGTTGCCTTTCTGAAGACTGGATCCACAGTTCACAGAAATCAGTGGAAGTAATCCCAGCTGACGTGGGCAACTCTAGATCGGACCGTAAACCAGGTGGTGACATGCTTGCTTAGTACCACTGACTAGTCAACGGTATTATCCTCACCTATTATTAAGTTCTAATGACACTTCAGGCTTTTATTTCAACCCTTCAGTGGAAAGAGGGTGGCTGAGATTGTGCTGTAGATAGAGGGTGATGATATTGTCTGAATATGCCGTAGCTGAAAACACAAAGGTGGCAGAAGGCTCAGCCTCACCCTGGGAGGAAATGCTGTGCATTAAATCCACAGCTAGCTGTGATATTTCTGAAGTGCCAGTTGTCAGCACAGTGCCAAAGGAGCAATCTGCTCAGTGCTGGCAACTTTTCTCCCCTCTGTGCCAATTACGAATGCCATTGACTAGCTAGAGAGGGAAGCCGGCCTACTCTTTGTCGGAGACCTGATAGGTGTGATCAGTGGAGTTGTGTAACAAGTGAAAGAAGGGACAAATCAAGAGGAAATGGAGGAATTCCTCAGGGTGCCATCTGTGATATAGATTACCAGGGAGGCAGAGAGGAAGTGGATTTCTTCTTTTGTGGATTAATTTTGCCAGGCTGCAATCAGTGCGCTAACATGCATTCTGCTTTTCAGGATCATAAAAAGCAATGGAAGTGCTAACATGTATTATTAACACTGTGCTTTCAAATCAGCACTGGAGAGAAATAATGGAGTATATGCCTTAAGGTTTCCAGCTACCAATGTAAAGGTCAGAAAGGTGGGGAGGTGACTTATATCAGCCACAGCTTTCTTTGCTCTCTCATCAGCTGCTCAGTACTCGCTGATGATTTCCTCATGCTCATTAGTAGTGTGTTGAAGGTCAGGCTTCAGCTTTCATTTAAAGCAAGCAGACTGATTCTAGAGGGCAGAAAGAAGTCTTAGACACCCAGAATGTCCTGTCTGCTCAACTTTTCCATTTGACTCTCACGAGAGATGATTTGTGCCTCACGGTTTTCTGTAGAGTTTGGGTATTTTTCTATAAAATTGTTCACTGTTAAGCCAAGTGGGATTCATCCCCACGGGATCTGTGTTGTAGAACGTTAGGACCTGTGTATTTACTTGCACGCTAAACAAGAGCTAAAATGATACACCTCTGAGGCAGAAATAGACCCTGTTGTTTATGAAGGGCTTGATTCTGGGTCTGTTTTCCTGAATTTGTTTGCATGAATTTAAGTTTATATACCCATATTATTTATTTCAAAGTTATGCTGCAGCAGCTGGCTTTAGACCCAGCTGAAACTGTGTTTGATGGCATTCTCAACAAACAGTCTCTGCTCCGCAGTTTATGATATGTATGTGTCTTTTTATCTCATGGAAAGTATGAGCCCCACAGCTCATTTAGTGCTTACTGTTTACTGATATGAATCATTGGAGGGCTGTTGTTGCTGCTGTAAAAATAATAAATAAAAAAAACCACTCTAAGGCAGGAGAACTACGAAGCTTTTAATAGAAAAACTGCATTCTAGCAACACAAGCTGCTCTTCAGGAAAACAACATCATGTAGATGTGCCATTGTGTTCCCGAATGCTGCACAAGTTCTGTGCTATGTAGGTTTTGTATAACAAATAAGTTTAAACCACCAAATTTGGTATGGAGATAGCAGTTCAGCTGCTAAAAATGTATCCTTTTATTATCAGTCACTTGGAAGTGAATGCATTGGTTGCATTTTTTAACCTATTTGAATGAAAGCCACATTTACAACTCAGTTTTTATAACTGATGTTCCATAATTGCAGCTGAGAAATGCTTCTTTATTATCAGTCCTTTCCAGAAGTTGCACTCTTCTCCTTGGAAATGTTGACATGTGTGGTCTTTATGGAAAAGAACTGCAGGCTGTAATGGTGAACATTTAAGTAGCTTCTTAAATCTATGCACAAAATGAAATGGCAGGTATGTTATTTCATACTGCAGTCTGTAATGCAAGGATGCTTGAAATTTCACTAAAAAGAATCTCACTGTGGGCTACAGTCTATGGAAGAAATCTGAGCACCATGGAAACAACTATGAAAATTATAGTTTCAATGGAGGCAGAATTTTACACTGTCCTTTTTGAGGTGGGTTTTTCAAAAGTGCTCAGCACTGTCGTAGCTCTTCCACCAAGTTTGCTGGAAGTCTTTTCATAGGCCTTGCTAGTAGCAAAGCTGGGCCAAGATGTTACTTTTTCTAAAGTCCTGCTATCAGTGTAATATCTCTAAAGACAGAGCTCTTCATGTTTCTGTAGTTATGAGACCTATCTTACAGACCACTGTTATATTTATCCATTATTGGCCTAATCCTGCACATCTTACCCAGAGTTAAGATTTAATGCTAAACCACACGCATAAACTCTGACAAGGTAGCTGTTGCATAGTTCTGCTTTCTCTGTACATGGACATTAGGTTCATTATGTTTTCTCCATGGCCTCTGCCTGCTTCTGGAGTTTGCGAGGGTGCTTGCTGCCCTCCTGGCCAGTCTGCACTTCTTCCAGCTCTGTCTGTAGTGGGCAGGGGTGGCAGTTCCTGCTTCTGCAGCTCCTTGTGCTGGCAAAGCATCCTCATCCGTTTGGATCCAAAGGTCCTAAAGCAGATGAAAGATTAGTGTAAATCATGAAGAGAGAGGAAGCTGGAAAATGTAGCAGGACTTTCTGCAAAGCTGTTCTTTAAGGTGATGCCAGAATTAAAAAAAAAAAAAAAAAAAAAAAAAAGGAAAAAACCCAAAAACTAAACTCCACAAAAAAAACCCACAGCATTGGATCCCAGTATCGTGTATGCCTGTCTTATGTCATTGTAGCCACACTGGCTTTACAAGAATTACTTCTGACTGAGACTGATATAACTGAGGCCAAGTTAGGTTTGAGTGTGTGTGTATTTATACATGTGTATAGAGAGAATCTTTGTTGTTACTCTTTAAGGTGCTAAAATTAGATTTTTGGCAGCAGTTGTATCACTTTATTCCAACAAAGAGACTAGCCTTTTACTAATTTACTTAGTTTAATTTTAGAAATGAAGAGCCAAAGGAAGCTCTAGTTTTACATCTCAGTTTCTAGTCCATTTCTTGGCTATCCTGTTCAAACAGCAATTACAATTTCTCTTAAAGGGAGAAATTTTTTGTTTTAATTACGTATGAATAATTCTTTGGGTTTCTAGTTTGACAAAAGCTGATAGTAATGCTTGTCTTGTATAAGGTTTGTTGGAACGACTGCAGATTGAAATTGGTGTTGAGTGGGAGAACCAGGGCTTTTGAATGTGAATTCTCAATTTGTCTAAGGTGTCTGTTTAAAGAGTACATAGCCTACTGCTTTGCTGCTTAAGCTATAAAATAGAACTGGTGTGCTTTTCCATCCAGGGACCTGCTTCCACACTTCCCGGTTTACATTGACCTGCTGTTGCAGTTTATTCAGTGTCATGACAAGTTCACTGTTGTTCCTGTTGGCACAATCCAGTTGCATTTCCAGGCTGGTCAGGTCAGTGTCCATCTCCTTGAGCCTGAGAGCTTCATCACTCCCTTTTGCTTCAGTCTCCAGACTCACCCGCAGAGACTCAATTGCATGCTGGTGATTATTTCTGTGGAGTCCAGTGAAACATATGGTACAGCATTCTGTTATGTTGAGTCTGATCCAGCCTTTCTATCAAATTATTGCCCACCAAGTAATAAAAATACATTAACTTTTCAAACTTGTTTAAAACTGATACACCAGGATTTGGCACCAAGCCATTCATTAATACCTTCTTTTGAAATCTAGGGCTAGAGAGCTTTCTAGAGGTCATCTTAAAAATCTACTGCCTAAAATCTGGATTGCCTCCTGCTAAATCAGTCCCACTAGATAATGTGTGACCAGACTGCACTTAACTTCCAATAATGGAGACTGTAACCTCCAGACAATCTGGCCTGAGGAGTAATTCCCCTTAATGATTTTAAAACTTTCCTAGTGTCTAACTTAAAACCTCCATGCTGCAGCCTTTGCCTGTGGCTTAATGCTATATCATCACTGTTTCAAATTCTTCCTTCTCATGTTCTCCTGTTGATGTCAGCTTTAACCTGAGCCACTTCGAGCTGAATGTATATCAGTTTATTTTCTCCAGCCTGCAAGGAAAGGTGCAACAGGATGAATAATGCCCTTTTCTGGGGTTATACGTGCAAAATCCATCTGATGGAATGTGGGCAGCAGGCACCAGGCTGGCATGCAGCTCTCATATCTGTAGCACTGGTACCTGTGGGAAAGACTTCGCCTCCTCCAGTGCCATGTGCAGTTCATCTTTCTTAATCTCCAGTCTCTATCTTTTGCAGCTCATGAATGCTCTTCCCTCCCTCCCCGAGCTGATTGATTAGATCCTTAATTTCCTCTAGGGAAGAAAACGGATATTTCATATGATAGGTTTATTTCAGGACTATGAACTTTACCAAGTGCATCGGACAGATTCTTTGAATGGAAATGGCATTAAATGGTTCCAGTCGCTTTGTATCAGCTGCCCTTTTCTTTCCTTGCAAGATATATATTATCCTGGATTTCTGAACGAGCGCTGCTAGCTGCATGTGTTCATGGAGGTGGAAGAATGAAGCCCACTAAATCAAGAGAATTTTTTTTTCAGTTTTTATGCAGCCTTCCCCTCTCCCTCTTTCTGATGCTTGCTCTTACAAAATGAAAACAGGACACCACACCATCTCTCCATGGCAGAATGGGGCGCTCTGCCAGCGCATGTAGGCCAGAGCAAAGGGTTGGGGGAGAATAGCCCAGTAAACACTGGGTCTGTGCCAGAGAGTCCATCACTGTTTTCTGTTGGCCACAAGGGCAGCAGATTGTAGCATCTTCTAAATATTTATAGTGTTGTCTTCCAGCCTCTTGTAAGAGATCGATTTTTGCAATTTACAGAAGTAGTTTAAAAAAAAAAAAAAAAAAAAAAGCCAAGGCAGCTGTTCTCCCTGTACAGCCAGGGAGGGAGAAGCGATGCAAAGAGGGAGACACTGAGCAGGAGTTTAACTGACTTGCTCTGAACTGACTCCTGGAGATGCCTAATCCTCCCTGCTAAAGGTTAAAGGGAAGGTCATCTTCCCAGGGTAAAGCTGGCCATTGTTAATAGTCCCCTAAGTGCATTGCTCCGAATTAGAGAGAATGCTGACAGCCAGAACTGGGACTGCAGCCTGTGTCTTATTTAAGCCTAATGCCGTAACCAGTCCCTTATCCCCTTATGTGGAGCTCCAGTGGTGATATGTGGCCCAACCTGGAGTAACGGCCTCCTAGTGTAACGGCGAGTACAACTATGCTGCTATTGTGATCACATTTTGAGGGTTCAGAAAGGACCTCAACCCTGAATGTTACCCCAGAGTTGGTTCCCTGGAAGCAGTATACAGGTGCTAGTTACAATCGGGTAATCTGAGAGGGGTGTCATGTGTGTGAGTGCAGAAGCTAACCTGTAACTTTAAGTGCATCACATGCACATCCCCAGAGAGTGATAGCACTGCTAGAAATAAGAAAGGTGGAATTGGTACTGGAAGACACTACAAGAGATCATTCAGTAGGAATCAAGGGGCTTATGATTTGCAGAGCTGTTTAACATCAAACCCGTACTTACCCTGAAGGGCCTTGTTGTTCTTCTTCACAGATTCCAAGTGCTCCGAGGATTCTTTATAGGCTGTCTTAAGCTCAAAATTTTCAATTGTGTACATTTCTTCTGGGAACTATCCACTTCCTCCTGTAGCTTTTTGCATTTTTTGTTGCCATTCTGCTAGCATCTTATTAAAGGCTCTCTGCTTCTTGGCCAGGGCAGCACAAGCAACGTTGGCCTGGAAAGATAAAGCCAAGCATTCACTGGACACAAGTTTCCTTTACACTTCACTTCTCTGCATGTCCTGCCAGCTAGTCACAGTTAAATTGGCAGCCACTCTAATGACTGGCAGAGTTTCTCTTGGTCACTCTGAATAGATGATTAAAATGTTTACAAGGCTTTCTTTCCTCACCATTAGGAATTTAACAAGATCACCCAGTTCCCATCAGTGTGATAGTCTTCCTTGCTCCTGTGGTTATAATGATGCTGCTGTGGAGCAAATGTTTTCCACTTCACATATTCCTTGTGCAGATGTGCTGTTAGTAATTGCCTGGGTTGATTAGTGTGACTCTTTCTATTTCAAAGACAATTCGGTTACAAACAAGATGTTATTCAGACTATTTTAGACTGTGTTTAACTGCTTGTCAAGAAAGGAAAGAATAAAGGTACATTTTTCTTTCCTAGGATCTTTTAATCACAAATATTCTACATATCCTTATGATCCACACATGCATTCAGATACCATGGTGACAAGCACACCACAGGAACCATAGAATAAAGAACTGCTTCATTAAAGAAAGTGATGGTAAAACAGATTTTTTCAGTTCAGTAATGTAATGCTGTATGTGGGATTTTCGGCTCTTGAGACCTGTTCTAAAGCTGACTGCAGTCATTGGCAGATACCCAAGGACTTCAGTGGATTTGGAGCAGCCTTTGTGCCTATTTTAAGTAACATTTTTATTCAAATGTCCAACAGTTGCGCTACTATTCATGCTCTTACACGAACACTAGCAAGAGTAGAAGTACTAATTTAATGAAGGAATGTTCGTTGCTAGTGTTTAAACTACATGTTGTTTAGAACTGCTTTGAGTATGGTAGTTAATAACTAGTGGCCAGCCCACTGGTACTGTAACACCGAAAAGTTCAAAGCAGGATATCATTAACCTTAAAAAGAAGATGAATACCTTGCCTTGCAGTAAAGGAGGGCTTTTGCTTTAGCTGTACTCTTGTTTCTGGAAGTCAGCTAATGAGCTTACGAGAAGCATGCTGTGTGCTCCTAGGAATTAGCTGCGGCTCTCATCTGGGTTTTCTCTTGATGTGATAAATCTTAGCCTTGCTTTTCATGGCCATACAGATTACTTGACGTTTATAATAGAGACATCTTAAAATATTCAGAAATAAGGAACCAGTCCAAAGCTGACCTGAGTTAACAGAAAGACTGCCAGGGCTTCCAGTACCAGCTCTTAGATCTTGCTGGTCAGGCTTGAGCTGGATGCACTCTTAAATGGCTGCATTTCTTGCCTTCTCAAGGTCAACAGTGAAGTCCTCCACTTTTTTTTTTTTTTTTCTGTTTTGTTCTGAAGCCTCTGCTTAGTTTTCTCTGTACTGGAAACCCAGGCTTGGACTGATATGGCTGTCTTCTCTGCTTTTTGAAGCCTCACAGAACTTTGTCCTGAGGGGAGGAGGGCAGAAATATCCTGGTGAGTAGTTCATAGAGTGAGGAGTGGTAGGAATCAGCAGCCCTCATCTCCTAGACCACCATCACTGTTTTCACCAATGAAAAGGTGAAATCCTGGCAGCAGTCTCAGAAGAGGGACTGTAAAACCATTATTAGGATATGGCTAGTTCTTCCCCCCACTGGTAGATACAGCACACTGGGCTGCAGCTCAGGTCTGTATTACTGGATTGTTACCTGGTGATAGACATTTCCACCTGCCATTCAGGTAGGATGTTGTCTAACGGCGAAGTAGACTCCCTCCCTTGTGAATATCTTTGGGTCTCTACAAAGTCATATGGAGATGTAGTAGCTTATTCAATAAGCTTTTGCAATATGTAATCACTTTTGCAATATGTAACCAATGAGCTTTGTGCACGATAATCTTAGACTATGTATGCAGCCTTATAAAAGAAGCATGTTAAGAACAATAAAGCAGATCTGATCTTATTCCACCTAACCAGGTCTCCGTCTCTCAATCGCGGCAAGTGTGAGGTAGAGGGAACAGGAATTCCCAAATCCTATGCTCTGCTTTAACTGACATTGCTGCTTTTTCTGTCACTGGACAAGTTCCTTTACCTTTTGTTTTCCCACCTGTGCAAGGTGTTGAACAGCACTGACCTATCTCCTGGTATGGTTGAGAATTAATTAGCTCACATTTCTAAAGTGAATTGAAATGGAAATGTTACTTATTATTGTTGCTATTAATTTGTATTAGTCATTAGAATGTGTTCAGAGCATTCTGTTAAAATATAACCTTTTGGGGACTTAAGTTCTCTTCAGGCTTTTCCATGTTAATGAATCTGATTATATATTTAACAACTACATCCTGGCAATTCACTTAAGATTTATTAGAGTAGATCCATCCACCACTACAGAACTATTAAAAGTGGGTGGAGTTATTTGATAGCTGAAGCACAGGACAGAGAAATGCCCATTTTCCCTGACCTGCTGCTCTGCTTTGTGGAGGACACTGCCCCGTCAGTAACTGCCTACTTCAGAGGTTTCTGTGAAAGGACTAGCATGTGCAGTTTATAACAGTGAGTTTGCATAGGCTAAAACTAGAGTTCAAGTATGTTGTCCATCTTATTACTCTTTCATGAGGAATTTTCATTTTGAATTAGTAGTTTAATGTTGTCAGGTCTTTTCAGAGGTGTAATCACTCCTCTGAGGAGTTTTTTACTCCTTAGATACTGTTACCTGTGTTCTTAAAGCACGTTCAGCTTCCAGGTCATCTTCCAACTACAGTATATGGGCCTGGAGGGTGCACACCAGAACAGCAGTGTCTATAAGCAAGAGATGGGAAAGAAATTTTGGAAATACAAACAATAATCCTAATTTCTTTGCTCTCTTTTCTATGTATTTGTCAGCTCTACTGGATTTTTCTTTCCTGGGAATGATCTACAGCTGGGAATACTGAGCCAAAAAAGCAGTTGATGTTCCCCAGTACCTCAACTGGAACCAGGAAAGACCTGGCCAGGTGTCTCAATAGACAACTGATGTTATCTGCAGCATATTTCACTTCCTGTATCATGTTGGAATTTGGCCTTAGGAATATAATCAAGCTGATTTGGTTACTTGAAGGAAATAGAGGCTTGTTCATGAAGCAGCTGCATTTTAGGTTTGTGGGTCAAGCTTCTGTTGAAACACTGAGGTTTTAGTTAAATATTTAGGTACTAAAATACATTGAATGAAAGAAATGTTTGAATTCAGAATGGTAACACTGTGCATCC
Organism: Falco naumanni; assembly: GCF_017639655.2. NCBI lineage: Eukaryota > Metazoa > Chordata > Aves > Falconiformes > Falconidae > Falco > Falco naumanni. Next base: position 84,447,783 of record NC_054057.1, on the reverse strand, counting down.
AGTGAGCTGTGGCCTGATTCCTGGTTTTATTTACCAACTTTCCTTCCATAGTGAGGAGGAGAGTACCTTGCAGGAGCCTTTGGCATTAATGTGGATGAAAAGGTCTATCAGCCATCTCTGCTGGCTGCTTGCAAGCAGAAGAGGATGTCCCTCCAGCTTTCTTCTGGCCATAGCAGCGTGGCAGGAGATCTGCGGTGAGCATACAGTTCCCCAGACTTCAAAGGAAGTTGAGCTTAGAGTGAGCGGATAATACATAAGACAGGTTGGATCTCAGAGCTGGCTGAACTATTGATTCACTGGAAGCTAAAAAGGCAAATGTTTTCAAGCTGAGGAGTTTTAGAAGCTCATCAAGAAGTAGTCAGAATCTGCTATAGAAAAAAAAGAAGTCAAAATCTACCTGGGGAAAAATAAATGCTAGATCTCAGCTGGTTCTGTTATTTAAGACTTGTAAGAGTAATAGGCTCCAGACTCCATTTTAACAGGGTAGGTTTAAAAGGCCTGCATTAATCTTTTATGCCAACTCAGCCTTACCGAAAAGACAAAGCTGTGTAAGCAAGCTGCTGTGGGGTAAGAAAAGGTAGGATGTTCCAGCAAATTAATTGAGCCAAATAAGTGTTTCTACTCTGTAGTGAACAGGTTAATCTTTGTTGAAAGTGGGTTGAGGTCCTGTCTCCTTAGTGGGACTGGCAGGGCACATAAGTCCCTTTTTCCTTTGTTGAAGCTTCTCCTTACCCCATCATTAATTAGTCTGAGAGTAAAGGCACAAGCACCACAGGAAGCTGAGTCTCCATTTGCAGCTCTGAAGGACTAACACCACCAGCACTTGGTTTTTCTTCTGTGACTTAAGCGTCCCAGCGGCCTTGCTCTGAAGGAGTATCTGGTACTCCCTGTGGAGTGCTGTGTTAGAATTTGAATTAGCAAAGCTTGCCAGTATTTATTAATGATTGTACACATTGCCTTAGCTACTTAGCTCTTTAACTAGGTAAATTAGTGGTTTGGATAATATGGAGTTGGATATTTGTATTCCAGGAAGTTAATTTCTAAGGGGAGTTTTGTCAGAGAAGTGCTGGCAGACCCATCACTAAAGCAGTCAATAGAAACACTAAAATAAAGTTCTAATTTGTGATAATATTTTGCATTTCTAGAACAGTTTTTATCTGAGGATCATAAGGCCTTACATAAACATGAATCATTTAAGTCTCATAAGTTCCCAGTGATTATACACATTTTATATGTGGGTGAGTGTGGAAGATGAATTACAAATATTAGACAGTGAGTCAGAGCAAGACTTAGGAAACAAAATCCTGTATTTCTGATTCTGCTTGCCTGAACTACTGAACTGTATCTCTGTTTGTCATTGGGTTAATACTGCAGAGATCACGGTGTAACTGTGGATTTTCCCAGTACCTTTATGATCAAGGGACTTTTCAGGTGCAGCTAATGCTGTCAGAGCTATGATATAGCGCAACTGCACCCAGTAGGATCCTCTACCCTGGGAAATTCTGTTACAATTGACACTTACTTCCTTAGAACATCTTCCAAGTTTCGCTCATGTCATCTCACTGAGGTTAGCAGTTGTCAGTTTGAGGTCACCGTGCTTTTATGATGAGCCTTTTTCACCTTGCCATGGATCCTCTTTTCTTGTCCCCAGTTGTCCTCCAGCTAGTTGAACAAAGCTGTGAAAAACAAGTTTGTAACAAACATGTAGCTGGTGTTTAGCAGAAGGGCCCAAAATGTCAAAAACAAAGACCAGAGAGCACCATCTAAAATATAGACCATAGCAACTGCACCTCACCTCATTCATCTGAGTGGTAGGTTTGCTGTTGTTCTTGGTCACCTTGTTCTTGTCACCTTGCGGTGTTCTAGGAAGGGAGAGATCAAGACTAGTGCACCGAGTTGGGTGAGAAACTAACTACCTTGCCCTGGCAACAGACTGAAAACCCAAAGAATAGATTCATCTGAGGTGCTTCCTGAATGCAGCGTGCACTTCGTGTGTGCATTTTCAATAGGCTCACAGGAACTCAGTCCAGCATTGACTCTTACAGAAGAATCCTGCTCGCCCTCAGCGATTCACGTAGTTCTTTCAGGCAGTGGCACAAATTGGCAACACTTCACTGTGCTGCCATGACTTAATACCTAGAAAAACACGTCCCCCTTCCTGTTTGTGCAGCACACTGTAGTCTCACAGTATTTAAGCAAGCAGACAATGTTGTTTTTTCCTTTCCCCAGACTGGGAGAAGAAGAATGGGAGAGAGAGTAAAGAAAAATGGAGCACTTATTTCTGCCTGATGAACTTCCTCCAAAGCCCTCTTCTTTTGGAATTTAGTGACCGAGTCATTCTGAGCAGAGGGATCTGAAGTCAGAGTTCAAACTCTGTGGTCTAATGCCTGGAGACAGGAAAAGGAACATCACACAGGTTTTGTAGATCACACAAGCCGTTAGCGGCATTGGGACAAAATGTCACTGGAAACTTGTATTTCTTTAGAAGGAATCTGAGATTCAGTTAATAAATTCTGAGACATATGAGGCATCTGTGAGTTTAACATCCTGTGGATGTTAACACTGACTTCAGAAGAAGCAGCAGACAGCCACATGGCTCCTACAATACCAATTTAAAACTTCCCCAGTTACATTAAATAAAAAACAGTTCAGGTGCAGGAGAGGAAGAAGCGTTCCCCAAGGCTAGGTGGAAAGGAGTTACATGGCTGTGAAGAGGGGCACTTTATAAGTACAGGCTGACCAGCATTGCCCTGTAGAAGTGGGTATAATTAATGAAGAATGTAGAGGAGATGCAAATGTCTTTATGCAGAGGAATCCCTAGAAACCGTGGTGTAAATGACTATTGCTATGGGGTAGAGGGTAAAGTGTAGAATTGAATCCATCCCAGGTTATATGAGATGCTGGAAGACAATATAAGAAACTGTAGGGGAGATCAGCTGAGTGACTCTGAGCATCCCAAAGGGTGCTCTGACTGGAGGAGCAGTAATGGTTGTCAGGATTTATTTCTCTGAATGATGAAGTAAAAAAAACCCCTTCTGTCATGCTTCATACCTGCTTTTCCTTCTCAGTTTTAGCCAAGGAGGTCTCCAGCCCTTCTAAGTCACATTTCTAATCACTGAGTTAATCCTGCAGCATCCACTTGCTGGCACTCAGTCAGCTCTATTGTATCCAGGATCTGGCTCAGTAGGTCCATCTTTGATTTCATCGTTTGGGCCAGGCACTCCTCAGCGTTCAACAAGTTATTTTGTTCCTCATGAAGAGGCAGAAATCCAGTGTTCGTCCTATGGAAAGCTGCTACAGCTCCTGCCTCTTACTGCAGCAAACTTCCATTTGCAAGAAATGCAAGATTTTGCCTCTTCTGCAGAGTTTATTAAGATTCCTTTATCATACCTATTGTTATAGTTGATCTGAATCTTCATGACTCAGGCCATAGCTTTTTAAAGTTAAGCATCAAAAAATCTGTTTGTACATACATAGATCCTTGAAGAACAGTTTGCATTTTAAAAAGATGCCACCCTGACTTGCTGTAGATCATGCTGAGCATCAGTGGTTGACAGGAACAGAACTTGGGAGTTGTGACAACAGCTCCTTTGCTTTAATCATGAGGCCTTTCAGTCTCCTCTGGTTTTGAAGGGCTTAACTTTATTTAAGATACAGTCAGGCTGTCTGTGATTCTCATGCATCATCCCCATATGCTATTTATTCATTCCATATTCTGAAAAGGAGCCTCTTATGAGTCATTTGAGAAAGCCAATACCCTGACTAAATGAATGCTAAACCTTTAGCCATCCTATTGATAACACTCGGCCTGCAGTTGCATGGGAAGGTCATTCCTCTCCGGGCTGAGGGTGGCTGGCTGCTCCTCTGCTCTTTTGTGTGGACTGAGAGCTCCTGAGTGTGCCATGATGCTTCTCACATCCAGTCAGTTCCTTCAGTTACATTTCTTCCTCCTGTTGTGCTGTATTCAGCAATGGCTTCACCTGGAAGTAAGGAGTTCAAGCAGTGAGGTTCCCAAAACAAGCCTTGTCTATTATAATGGTCCCTCAAAGCCCTGAGGTGGTAATTTTATTATCAGATCCTGGTGTTTTTTGCATACCAGTGGGAGGCCTGGTGTTTCCTGAAATGCCTGTTTAGTGCAGAGGGCTTCATATCTATAACGCAAAACAACTCCTAGAAAAGGTCGTTATGGTTCACAGAAGCAGATCTGTGTGCCAGTATAGAAATCAGGACTGTATTGCAGATTCTGAGCAGATATAAATGCAGAACGATTCTTCTAATGATCTAGTTACATACCAATCCAAATGGGACCAGAACTGTTCGAAAGCTCATTCTTTCTAAGGCTGTGGAAGTTCATTTGGTTGGCACTGGGTTTGGGAAGGCGTGTCCCCAGGTAAAAAGGTGGATTTTGTTTCACCTATATGTGGAAAATTGGCTTTAACGTAATTTTGTTTCACTTAAGCTTGAGCATCTTGGTCAACACTTTCTTTCCTCTCATAACATAAAACCCACTGAATTATCTATCCTGGGACTAAGTGAAGAGAATCTGAGCTGGAACTGCCTTTTCATGATGACAATGTGGTCCTGCTTAAGAGATGTGAACCAAGCATCTTTGTTTCTGCTTTTAAATGTTAATGAGTAGTGAAATCTTGTATTCCTATGCTCATAACCTCACTGCTTTTCTCTAGGCTGTTTTGAGAAGTCCAGGTCTTGAATTTTGAGGACACTCTCTTTCTGCTCCTTGGAGGCAGCAGCGTTAGACTCAGATTTCAGTGCTTTCTCTGTTTACTACCTTTTCTGGCATTGGTTTGGAAAGAATTCATTCAGGCCCCTTGCCCTGTTAATAATTAACAAGGAAGTCACTAGCTTTATCAGTGTCTTAACTTTAAGCCAACATGGCTGTTATTTTTCTCCCAGACCTTGTCTTCCCTGCCCAGGCATCCCAAGGTTCTCAGTGCCTGTAATTGCCACTGCTTGATTCTGCAGATCAGGACAACCTTAGGGTATTTTCCTCGCCTTAATGTACAGTCTCCACCCTCCCCAGAAAAACAGCTGCAGAAACTTCTGGACATTCCTCTGAATTGCCATCAGGCCTAGCCTGTAGCGAACAGTACATGTGGGGCTTAGAAACAACTCGGTTTCCAGGCAGTGTATGTAGGAGGACTCAAAGTGTTCACATTCAGTTGTACACAGCAGAATGCTGGAGTCTGTATGTAGTCTCAGTCAAATGGGGTAGGCCTCAATGCCCACCACATTTTGAATTTTTTGGCATGCAAGAGTCATCATAACAGTTTGCTGACATAGGAAGGACAACAGAATTTAATTTGTTTAAAAAAATGCTACTGTGAAGGTAGAAATTGAAGCTTTTATGTGTTAGAAGAAACAAATATTGCTGGAAATATACAAATAAAAATTTATAAATATACAAATAAACTGGAAGCTAATTGGGTGCTTTTTGCATCCTGTCTTTCCTCTCCTCTATCCTGCAGCCACAGATACCATAGGCAGTGACAGAAAAGTACACAGATCGAAACCAAAATCCTGTGACTCATAGTGTGTGTATTGTGGTTGAGTTCCAGGAGACTCAGCATCACCATGTGAGTTAGGGTTTCTTGACAAGGATAATGCTCAGTACCAAATTACAAGATCTTCCGGCTGTTGGTCTTTGGAGTGGATGCACAGGAGGAACAGAGCTACCCAGCTGTCTAATTGCAGTATTCTACTGCAGGGAGTCATGTGGGAAAAGCAGGAAATCTTTATTGCTTTGCTGTGTACTGGGATGTAGAACTTACAAGTCCCAGTTTCATTTCATGGTTCTTGCTAGTACAAGAATTACATAAGTGTTTGGTTTCTAATGCTGCCTTGGATTTACAGAATACTTCCTAGGTTTTTTCCCCAAGGATACTTCCTTTCTAGCATATTTTTGTACTCAGTCCTCATCAGGAAGCCGTAAGCATGACATTGCAGCATGGTCATGATCTTTGCCAGACATTTGTCTCCCATGTCTTTCATTGTGGTCAGGATTCCAGCACAGAAAAAGACATTGGAAGACAGGAGACTGTTAGAACCTGGAGTTCTAGGTTGCCTTTGGGACTATGAAACTCCGGACATGCTGTGCATTAGCACTTAGAAATGAGGATATTTTACTACTTTGGTCTTTACATATTGATTTTATCCTGCTGTGATCTTGTCTGGATCTCTGCTTACATTTGCAAAAAGGATAAAGCCTGGGCAGGTTGTGGGAATGGAAGACTAATATTTAGGAATTGGATTCCATTCACCTTTGGCATGGATTTGCCTGGAGTTCTTTTCTGTCCCCATGGTGTCTAGCTGTAAAAAATAACATCAAGATCATCATAAGATCTAGCTAATTGGCAGTAGTAAAGCAGGGGCGGAAGTCTTTTCCTTGATGAAATTCAAATATACATTGTGCTCTCCTGTGACAGGAAATGCACTAAGTAGTTTCAGTAACGTTGAAGAAATAATAATAGTAATCTTGTGGCTGTTGGCTTTAAAAGTAAGACTGGGACAGTGTCTGGCCCACTTTTACTTCCATCAATAAGTTGAAAATTAAGGATAGAATAGGCTGGAGGAGTGATGAATATTTTCTAATTATTATAAAAGTTGGAAAATGCACATTTTAGATTCCTGCAAAGAATAGAATGCTCCCTTTTGCCTGGCTGTTACATTAGCTACTTTCATTATGTTATAACAAAAACATATGTGCAAAATTAATGATAAATGCTGCTATTATTAGACAGCTACAAGTCTCTCTCCATTTTTCTTTCCAGTCTTAAACTGGATAAATGATAGGTTAGTGGGATTTTTGCCTGACTAAGGAATAGTAAAGAGCAAGTGAGATTTATCACATAGCTGAAGGTGAACTTCATTTGCATTATATTAACTGTACTGTCTGATTAAAAGTCAGTTTTGGGAGCCTGTGTAAGAGAGAACATTATATGCATGAGGAAGTGTGTTGCTGTAGAAACTCTTAACTCTGCAGCTATATCTACACCAAAGGCATGCTGAGTCATAACTACCATCAATTTATTTAGCTCAATTTGGTAGGAGTAAACAGTACCTTGTTATATCCAATTCTGTACTCCATCTCCCTCAGGTCAGTAGAGCCAAGCAGCAACACTGATGCTACCCTATTGTCTGCAAACCCTGGAGGGATTATGCTGGGATTCAGGCTTTGGTGTCTAAAATGAGAAAGACAGGTATAATGATATAAGAGCTACACTTAGCAGCAGTGCAGAAAGGCTAATCACTGCTTAAGTTCTTGTCTGGTTTAGATTCCTAGCCCCACAGGCCTGGCACTGGAATCCTGGGTGGTAGGGAAGCTGGTGGACGTTTCTGCTCATCTCTGCAAAGTGAAAGTTCTTGGAGGGGGATGCAGAAGCATTAGAAGTAAGCATTCATACCCCCTCCCCCTCTGATCTCTCATGGACAAGATCACTGCACAGGACACATACCTCCATCATCTGAAAGTGGAAGATGTGCATAATAGTGTTGGAATTCAAACAACATGAGTAACTGCCTACTCATAGCAGAGTTGTTTGCTGTTCACTGCTTTCCATTACTTGCCCTTCCATTTTATTATATATCACAGGTGAAAACTTATTTGTGCCTTCCCCTCTGCAACACACTGTTTCTGTGGTTGGTCCTGCAAAAAAAAAAGGGTTGCAGGAGGCAATGCAGCCTAATAATTAATGGTGCCAATTTGTCTAGTTCCAGGTTGTGCATTTCCTAATTTTTTGTGCTACTCTCACAAAATGAGAGGTTTTTTAGACATCCTGTCTTCTAGCACTGGCGCTTGGAAGCACCTCTCAGACTAACATTCCCTTGAAAGGATATGAGGTAGTCTGTGAAGTCATGACCCAACTTCTTTCATTCCCGAATAAAGGTCTGCTGTTCAGCCAGCCACAGCTTGTGCTGAAGGCACTGTGTGGCTTTGCCTGAGGATTGCTTTACCGACTGTTAATTCATTTGGAACAATGCAGTGGGTGAAACGTGGGGATGTGCTGTGCAAAATGGTCAGAAGCTAGTTCAGCTTCTCCTGGAATGAGACAAAGAGGAATGGAGTGAAAAAATGGACAGGAGTTACCAAGGCTGGAGAGAGAAAACCTTCTGTTTTATAAAGTCATTTAAAGTCATTTGCATTTCACAGCTGGAAGCAACCGAAGAAGCCCCAAAACCCCTCACACAACAAGATAAGAAGTGAGCCGGGTCCTTTGTGGCCCAGGGGAACAGGGTTACATGCACGGAAGCAACCTTGGGCATGGCGTGAACCTGAAACAATTTTAGATAGATGTAGTTTCATGATTTTGGCTTATAGTGTTGTATAACTGTTCCTTCGGGGATTACCATCATACAAAGAGTTAACAATGAAAGTCCTGCTCTCCACCAGCAAGCCTAGAGGAATAGCTCCATGAACTGTTAACAGCAATTGGCTTTGATTTGCTGGGTGGACCATCCTCTAGGGACAGAAGCATGCTACAGAGCACAAGCAGCACACAGTAACCTCATTGGGGCTTATGTGAAAACTCCCACATGGCTGTCGGTGATCAAGAGTGGTGAAATGGCAGCACGGGGTATAATAAAAGCAAATAAGGATGTCTGAAAGGACAGCATTGAACTTGTCCATAACTGTATCAGTTGGCATTCAGCTTTGGATATTACAGAAATGGTAGCAGAGGACTTTCCCTATAATATATTTCCCCTCTTCATTCATGACTTTCAAGGCAAAATACTAACAGGCTTCTTTACACTTTTCTTGTCCTGTTTCTAGCACTCATGATAGCTAATGTAAGTACTATGACACCTGCATGTGGAGACTGGGTTGTAATTCTCTGCTTTGGCATATAGAGTCATAGAAGCATTTAGGCTGGGAAAGAATGTAAAGATCATCAAATCCAATCATTAACCAAGCACTGCCAAGTCCACCACTAAACCATGTCCCTAAGCACCACAGTTACATGTCTCTTAAATACCTCCAGGGATGGTGACTCCACCACTTACCTGGTCAGCCTGTTCCAATACTTGACAAACCTTTCGGTGAAGAAATTTTTCCTAATATGCTTCCCATGTGACTCTGCAAGTCTCTTTAAGGGTTACAGTTGCCTAAACATAGGGACATTTTAGATGCATTCATGCATCACCAGCCACTGCTACCAAAGAGCACAGTTTTCTTCTACACCGTCTTGCATCTCTGCTCCCTGTGCGTGTCCCAGATACCCGAGGGCATTTTAAATCACACCAGTGACACTAGATGCCAAAGTTTCTGTAACTGAATCCCACCCTTCTTTCTTTTAGTTCTGCATTGGTAAAATCAGTGTAACGGCCTTAACCAGCTTTGGGCAGGGTTGAAGGTAGAGAGACTAGGCTGCTGCTGCAGTACAAAGGCATTGATGGTAGTTTGAATACAAAGGCATGGATGATTGCTTACCCAGTAGGAGTTGGAGGCAGACACAGAAGAGGGCCCTCTTTCCTGTCTCTTGCTGCCACCAGCTAAAATCAATATTATTGCAGAGAAGATGTGAGAGATGCTCTTGAAAAGGAATCACACTGAAGTAGTACTGTAGCCTCCAACATAAATCTGTCTTAACTGACTTATGTTAGCAGTTCAGTGCTGTCTGGATAAACTACTAACCAAATAAAAATATGTATCATTTTACCTGCACTCTGCTTTGGTTTAGAGGTTGTTCTTTCATTGTCTACTACTCTAAAGAAATCCTCAAACCAGAAGTGAACATAGCCCCTGGAAAAGAAGAGAAGCTGCATTCACATTATGCTGGCATACACAATTTTTTACACTGTAAGTTAGTTTCCTCTCTCTTATGCTGGTGCTGCTTTACCAGTTTATCATAAGCTGAGGTGGAGTTGCACATGCAGGAAGTAGGAATAGATCCAACCCTGCCTATTTGATAGCTCAAAGTCTGAAAAGCAGTTTCCTAATCTGTTTCCCGTTTACCTTTCAACTGCAGAGTCCTGGGCTGGGCTGATGACAATCCTAGTAGGCAGTGAGTTTTTCTGGTTGATAGAAACCTGACATTTGTCTGGGAAGCAGAAGGCCACTGACTGCCAGGAGGGGATTATGTAGCCTGTCATTAAGCTGGGACTGCACTCATGCTTCCATCTGTGCAAGCATGTTTCCACAGCAGCGCTGGGTAGTGCCTTCACTGAGCAAAGTGAACACATTGTGTACCGTCTGCCTCTCCTAGTGCTGGAGGGGCAGAATTTTCAAGGACAGAGCTAGATTGTCTTTCAGCATGGAAGAGGAGTATGCAGAGGCAGACACAGGCTGTTACCTGAATGAAGACAAGTGTTACAGTGCCAGGCTTAATCATTTCCACAAAAGAATGAAGAGGAAGCACTTGGGCACGAGAACAGATGATGTTTGCTTGCTGACTCATTGAGCTAACAGTATTGATTGTACCACATAATGTTCACTCTACCTGCAGCCTCCTCCTCTTTAAAGAGGACCCAGAGCAGGGCCATGGTAGATTTCTGAAGCAAGCCCATCACTGCTTTATTCAGGGGATCCTCGTTCTTCTGTAGCCACCCTGCGACACTGTGTCACACCTGGAAAGGAGCAGGGGAGAAAAGGCATGACCAGTTCCAATACAGCAAGAGAACAGCCCAGCAGCCGTGCACGAGAAAGCAGATTTCTGATTGTTAACCTGCACAGAGAGAGGGAGGAATGCTCTGTGGGTACAGGGAAAGGAAGCGAGTTAGTGCTGGCACGGGAATAGCATTAATGCACTTCCTTGGGACTCATAAGGGGCCCTTACCAAGGAAAGCCCATTTACCCTGAATAAATGATTCTGCAGGGCTGCCAAAGGAAAGGATGTTGCGTAGAGATTATATTTTTACATTTTAGGCTCATATTTTGATACACTGACAGAGGGGACAATGTGGCTTAGAGACTGGTATAACCAAGCACAATCAGAGCATATTTTGGCATAGTCAAATGTCATTTTCCAAAACCTACTTGATAGCAAAGAAAGGAAATAGTTGCTGAGTGTAAAAAAGATAGAGCAGAGGGCCTGTGATTCATGCTCTGATCATGTTCTGTCAGTATGTCTGTGCACTGGAGTATATGAATAACTGGTGGAGTTTGATAATATGCTTAAATACTGTTCCCGCTGCTAAGTATTAGCATGGCTGCTTGACAACACAGCGGAGAGGCAAGTCACATGCACCAGGAAAGACTAGACAAGCTGCAGTGAACTGCAGGACTCTGGCTCTGCCAGCAACACGTAAGCAACAGAAGCAAAAATGAATTTAATCATTTGGCTGATGTGCCTTTTGGGTAGCTTTCTTACAGCTTTGTGTTACTCAAAACAAGCCTTGGCTTGAGTTTTTGGGGGTTTGTTCCTTTTCAGAATATCTATAAGGACTGTATTTTTAATCAAGGCCAGTGGCAACATGTTGAAAAGTCATGAGGCAGCCTTGCTATTCTTTGCACATTAAAATGCTCAGCTGTTGTGTCACTGGTTGGACATTTGCACAATCAGTGTTTTCAATTAATTGTTACTGGAAAGGGTTTCTGAGATGCACATTTCTGTGCAGCAGAGCCAGTCTCTGGCTGCAGTACTTCTTTAAGGCATCACATTAATTTGCACCAGCAAAGTACTTCCCCCATTGTTGCTGGATGTTAAAACCTGTGGAAGTTTGATGTGATCTGTTCATGCAGAGGGCATGGCCTCATGTCTGACCTCCCTGAGTGCATGTTCCAGCTTACTCGGGATTAAAGACAGGGCTATGGCAGAAACAGCACTGGGCCGCACTTCCTGTGCCAATGTAATGCACCATGGTGCTCAAAGGCAGCTTCTTCCCCTTCCCTTTTGCCTCCCCTGGGCTTGAGGAAGCTGTGTGATTTGCCCAGATGGTTCTTTTAACAGCAGCCTTGACTGGTCATCAGTGGCCTTGAGGAACATGTGTGTGCTGGCCACATCCCTAGTTCTGGCACTGCAGCACTAAGAGGGTGCCCTCCTGCTGCGCCTTGTTCCCTGCTTTCACCCTGGGCCTGGTGATGTCCTAGCTGGAGCTCTCCAGACTTCAGACCCATGAGCTGAGTAACTTTGTCAGCCACTATCGGAGGGAAGATTAATATGTTAATCTGAGTAACAGGAAGAAAATCATGCATTGTCCCCATCCCTTTGCTGCATAGTCAGGAAAACCATTTCAGGTTCTGCTTTCAGTGGCAGGCAAGCTCTCCAGCCCTGCTGGGAACCCACTGAGAAGGACAGAAGGGAAGCAGGTCTCAGCTCTGTTCCTTCACACACACACCATTCAGCAGAGCTTGCTGGTTGAAGCAGAGGCAATAATACCTCAAACAAGGTGTTACAGCAACTGCTCTGTGTCTGTAAGATCAGGGAGGTATGTTCCTGTTTGCTCCACCATAGCTCCAAAAACACCGGCAAAGCAGGGCTGTTCAGCAAAGAAGGATCAAGTCCTTAGCTGACAGCTCAGCCATCTGGCTAGGTCTGCTGCCCTGTGGCAGCTGTGAATGCCAGCTCTGACTCTCAATAGCACATCTGTTCATTTGAAAAAAAAAAAAAAAAATCACTGTGTTGTTTAAGGTCATTTTATAATGAGTCTGGGTTTAGCAGCTTTTTCAATCTTAACAAACTGGCTGATCTGTTAGCATGCTGACTTTGTCCTGGTTTGCTGTCACCAACGGTGAGATCTCTACCTATCTCCATCTTGTCCACCTCTACCTGCTCCTCTCTTGGCTTGTTCTTGAATGTCACAGTGCCCAAGCGCACGATGCCCCTTGTCAGCTTGTAAACACAGCTCTTCTCTTCTGGACTGGAGCCCGGGACATCAAAGGCCACCTGGCAGAAGGGACACAGACCCACACAAGGGAATTCTTAATCTGCACCATAAGCTGGAAGCCAGCCTATAGTGCTAAATATCTAAAATAATTTTCCAGCCCACTGAAATTTGACCAGCCAGGTCCTTTCAGACTAGCATGGGACAGAATAGCTTAATGTTGCTGTAAACAGCACTCTGCTTTTCTCTCGTATGCTGGTTTATGTTAGCTAAGAGCCATGTGCTATGACAGCAGTTGTTCTAAGCATCTCTGATACCACGAGTAAAACGCAACGTATCATCTGGGATATCAGCTCATTCCACTCTTCACCGTGCTTTTTAAAATCAGCAGGACATGAGCTGCAACATCTCCTCATAGAAAATATCCCACATCTCAGCTAGCACAGATATGGAGGACGTGTAGCTCTGCTGGGAACGTTGTGCTTTGCTCTCACAGCATGCCTGGAGAAGGGAGAGCACATGACTCTCAGCATGCCGGAGAATCTTGCAGTGTGTTGCTCGTGAGCCGTGATTTGGGACTGCCTGTCTCAGTGGATATGAAAATCATATCTGCTTTGTACAAAAGGCCTGTTTGCAATGTACAAATCCTGGAAGCTGTAAAATACCAACAGCTGCTAGAAAGGGCACTATAAGTTCAGCAGCTGGAGACTGTTTGATCTCTCTGTAGCTCAAGTCCTGCTTATAATAATAGTCTCAGGAGCCAGCAGATATTCCCAATAAGCTCTTTTCAGTAACAGATACTCTTCAAAATGATATTAAAAAGTAAAATGTGTGTCAAAACCAGACAAAGGGTCAAGTCTTTCTCTTACAAAAGCTGCTCCTTGAGATTACATATGTATGTGAGAAGAGCAGGTTTTAACCCGTGGTCTCTGCCTCAGCTTTCAGATCTGTCAGTTTTCAGGCTTCAAACAAACCCTGTAACTAGCTCATTTGAAGTCCTGCAAACCCCAGGCTGCTGAATGTTAACCAGAAACTCCTATGTCAAGCTCATTTGCTCTGGAGCAGATTTTTTACATTCAGGCTTCAGCTCACAGACAATTGAACAAATCTTCAGGCTATCCCTAGTGCTCTTTCAGTAGCTTATTTATCCTCAGGTTGAAGAAGCTGAATTTTATTCCTAGGGAAAACTTAGGCTGAGGGGGCAGAGGGGGGCAGCTTCCTGTTTGCTGTATTTTCAATTTCACTGATGTTTCTCAGATTTAACATTGGTGAGAAGTGGCTCTTCCCCATTATCCATGTTGTCTGCTGTGTTCACACCTTCACGCACCCAGTGGCGACGATGAGGATGGGCACAAGAAGCAGGTTCTGCAGCAAGACACAGACCAAGAGGTGATTGCACCAATTGCCATCAGTAGAATCAAGGCATAACATGAGCTTTTGGACCGGAGACTTGAGGGTTCTTGTAGATTTGACTTCCTCCTGAGCATGTTTTGAGTGTATCACTTAAGAAAAAGGGCTTTTGTGGGATGAGCTTAGGCTGCCTAGGAGATTTTTGAGATAGCAGCCACGTCAAAGTAAGTGGGATTGAACACCCAAACTTTTTCAACAGTATTGAAAAACTTGTCCTGACTGTCTTTCCTGTCCTGAGGAGATGTAAGCAAATGACATGAGGCAGCTCAGTCAGTCAGTTTGAAAATTATCATTTTTACCTTAGTGGCAGCCCTGCCAGATCAAGCGGGACCTCACCATACATTGATCAAGATAAGGGAAGACAGCTTTCTTTTCTCACTTGTATGCCTAAGGAAAAGTCACTTGCAATCCTCTTCTTCCTGGATAATTAGTAACAACCCCCCACTGCAGAGTACCTGTTTCGATCTCTAACCAAGTACAGTTCTGGTGAGGAGGTTTCTTATTCTAGAAACAGGATTGAGCAGGGGTGTGTGCATTAAAGGGAGTAAATAACGCTCACAAAGTACCAAATGAGTAAGTTTAAGTTTCTTCTTTGAAAGAATCTGATGGAAGATATGAGAATATCTCTTAGCTACTTCCTGGGAAATTACACATGAATTCTCCAGACCTGGAATGCAGAAGGAAATGCATCCAGGTGTAGTCAGTAGGCAGAGATGGAAAAATCTTGGTCCTATGGTTGTCAGTGAGAATTTTGCTTTTGGTATCAGTGAAATCAGCATTTAGCAATGTCCTTTGAAGGTCCTATGAGTGCAGCAAGAACCATAGTATCCTTCAATGATGCTCTCCGAGCATGGTTTTAAGCTTTATAACATTCCCACTGGCCAAAGTTTTACTACAGCTATTTTGGCAGCTAATGAAATAGAGGAAAAAGATGCCATCGCTTGTCCAGTTTTGTCATTGCTGGGTTCAGGAACAGATCTCCAGACTAACTTGTAAGCATCCTGTAAATTGCCAGTGCATGGTTTGTAAGATTGTAAGATTGACCTGTGAAACATGTCCTTATACAGCCCTTTCTGAGAAGAGCTTTGGAAAGGATGTTTTGTACCCTGTCCGTACCTTCTGTCAGGCACTAACATGCCTAGTTTGGCTTCTGGTCTCCACAGAAAACATCCTTCTCTAGACCTCACTGTATCAATTCATTCAGCTGCACCAAAGCACCAGACCTTGCTGGCAGCTCTGGCTAGGCATTTTTCATCTTTGCCTCTCAGCTGAAGTCTTCTGTCCATATAGCTCTGCTGGTGATCGGCATCATGTGAGTCCTTCAGACAAATTTGGATTGACTCAAACCACCTTTATTGTCAATTTTAGTTAGTCCAAGTGACTTCAGGGAGCATTCATACAATCCCATCTGCCAGCAGAGCTCCTGCAAGGGAGCAGAAGGCCCTTGCGCCAGCCCTGCTGCTTGCACAGTGAAGGTCTGTCCATGCCCTTGCTCTCTAGGCTGGGCTGGAAGAAGCTGCAACCTGCCAGTAAACAACCTGAACTTGCCTTGGCCCACTGTCCAGAAAGGCAAATCCAACATATGGTCTCTGGGTGTGATGCAAATCTGGGATGAGTTGAAAGTAGGAGGGATGCAGACAATCCCACATTAAAGAATAACTGGTCCATATGTTTCCTCTCTCCTTTTTCTGCATGCTAGAGGGCTTTAGTCAGGAAACGTGTCAGGGTCTTTTTACCTTGAGAGCTGAGATTTGTGGTTCTCAATTTAGTCTTGGATACACATGTGCAAACAAAAAAAATGCACCTTCCCTAGATAGCTATTTTTAGGGTCTTGGTTGCAAGGCAGTTACAGTGTTGTACTGATGAATGTGAGTAATGGTTGCAATATAATTGTAGAATGAAAAGTGTACAGCTTTTGGGGGAGGCATTGTGCCATTTATGTGTTCACAGAGTCTCATAGGCAACTAAGGAGAGAAGAAATAAATTTGTCATCATCTAAAGCATGTAACTTCACTGTGGAAGTAGGGGCAGCTTTTAGTTTCATTTAAGCAGTGCAAATCCCTCAAGTTAACAGAATTCATTTCAGATTTGCATGTGCCTGATGTAATCGGAACAGGGTTCATTCAACAATCAAAAATCCAAAGCAAAGTTAATATAAAGAATTATGTGCTTACTTACAACTCTCGGTGTTAGCCCCAGCCAGCTTGTCCATGCTCCCAAAGTGAATTCAGATAAATTTGCCCTAGATGAGAAAATAAAAGATGAGTCTGTTAATCAAGATTGCAATATCTGTAGGAAAACAGAAAGTAGCTGAGAGGTTCTGAGCATTCATCAGGGACAGACAGCATTGCCTGTAGGGGCAAATTTGCAAGTCAGTGAGAGGAAATTTAATCTTTTCAAAGATCAGATCTATAAAAAACCTCTTTCTTCTTAGATTCTGTATTAGAGCTTAAAGAAATCCTCCTTTCTCTGCAGCATATGGTAGAAGTATGTAGCACAGAGAAACAGAGGAATGAGACTTCAGTTGAAACCCCCAATGTTTTACATTTTCACTGACAATTTCAAAATTAAAAATAATCTAAAAAAATGAAAGCATTTTGAATCTTTGCAGAAGTAAACAGTTGAAAGGGTATTGAATTGAGGTTGATCAAAACCATTTTTTTCTTTTCACATATAAAAACATGAAGTCAAAACAAAATCGACTGACAAACTTAGTTCCAGAAAATGGGAACCAATAATGCTTCATGTGAAATGGTAGCAAATATAAACTAAGTTTAGTGCTTGAGGAAGCATTGAAAAATATTTTTTGTTTTTATTTCTTCCAAGGGAACACCTTTGTATGACCTACCAGTGACCTATCAGTGAAGGGCTGGTACTTACAAAGTAGGAGGAACTGTTCTTCCTTGTAGTTTTAGCTTTATGGAGGGTCTCCAGAACAGGATTCACCTGGATGATTTGATCTTTCAGGGATTCCTACAACAAGAAGATAAAAGTCAGCATCAGCAGGATGCTCAACACTACAACTACCGCTCCTCACCATCCAGAGCAGCCCAGTAAATACATCTTCTGTCAGTCAGCTCCCACAGAAAGCTGAATTGCTGCTGTAAGCAGTAATTCCTTGTCAGCTTCAGCCCTACTAAAGGCTCTCCACAGAGGTCCAGCCTTGTGGATTTGGGGCAGGCAGAAGACTCCTCAGTTCCAAATGCAAAGTGTAATGCAGTTTTCCGTGCTTAGTACTACAGTCGTCCAGAAAAGAGGTTTTGGGACATGCCAGGATTGAGAGACGCACAGGGGAATGGTAGGGCAACGCTGGGATCTGCAAGCAGAAACCTGGGAAAGAGAAGTGAAGTTTATTGCTTGTAGGAAGAGGAAGGTTATTCCAAGGATAGAGGGCAGCATAAGACAGGCTAGGAATGCTTGCAGGGTAGGGACAGCCTCGGGGTGAGAAGTTGTGGAGGAGGAAACAGGCGCAGAGGTACAAGCTGGGACACGACAATCCAGAGCTCTGGCAGTGAGGAAGCTGGAAGGAGAAATAGGAAGCCACCGAAGGAATCCCACAGGTCTAGAATAACAGGATTTTTGCTGCAAGGCCAAATGTAGCTGCTATTTATGTCTTTAAATTCTGAATTGTTTTACTGACCCCCACAGTAGAGGCAGAGGGGAAAGGAAAAAGAAAAAGAATAAGAAGGAAAGGAAAAAGAAAAGGAAGATGATGAAGAAGAAAGGAGCGAGAAGAGAAGAGAAGAAGAGAAAAGAGAAGAGAAGAGAAGAGAAGAGAAGAGAAGAGAAGAGAAGAGAAGAGAAGAGAAGAGAAGAGAAGAGAAGAGAAGAGAAGAGAAGAGAAGAAGAGAAAAGAGACAAGACCACTGCTCTCAGCCTTAAAAGCTGTGATGCCTCTGCATGCTGAAGCTGCCGTCAGGATGGAAGGCTTTCTGTTTGATACTAAACACCATACTTCATTGCTGTCATGAGAAAAAAGACCAGGTCTCCCTCCCTAATTATTGATGCTCACGTCTTTTTCATTATTTGGATAACTTCCTCTTCATGAAGTTTTACCCAAATAAAACGCTTCTTACTATGGTTTGGTTTTGCAGGTGACAGGAAGTAAAAGGCTGGGAAATCCCACCTGGCCAAGGATCCCTGAGGCTGCTATACTGCACTGTTCTCTCAAGAATCTCCATGCTCCCTGCAAATACTGAAATTATTCCTCCCACTGCTATTTATTTCAGTTTCCAGACCACCTGCAAGCCCCCAGAGCTCTGTGTGAGGGTAGATTCATTGCAGCCACAGATCAGTATCACCCTCTTTTTTATGAATGGGAAAAAAGAAATGCAGAGAATTAATTTGAAGACAGGGCACAGAAAAGCAGAGAACTCAGATGTCCTAGTGCTTTGCCATTTGCTTTTAACAAGTGACAGAGGGGCAGGGAACACACACACACACTTGGATGGGTTCATCATCCACCACGATGGTCTGCAGTGTTGGGGAACAGGAAGTAGGTGATGTTACCTCTCACAGGTCTCTATGGACCACATGGGAAGGCAATCTCTTGGACATGCTTCCAATTCCAAATCTGTTCTAGCTGCCACTGCCCCTGGCTGGTGGCCTCAGGAAAGGAGTCCCACAAATCAGGTAACCCACCAGAGCAAAATAGGTCTGGATTCAGACAGGGTTGCACTTCTTTTGAGGGTGGCAGGCTCCTGCTTTCCTGTTGAATCCATAAAGCAGAGCTTAGCTGGTTGATTACCATCTCCATCATGACTTTGTCATCCTTTTCAGACTGGATCTTCCCAGCAAGGAAACCCCCTTTCTTATCCTTCATCCAGCAGGATGTCTTCATGTCAGAGGACTTGGTCATGGCTTCAGTTTTCTCTTTCTCAGAAGGAGCCAGGAACTGCGTGGGGTCAGTGTCATCCACACACTCTTCCTTATAACCATCAGACATCTTGGCTTCTCTTCTAGGCAGAAAGCAAAACTGGAAGGAAGGAAGAAGGAAAACAGTGCTTCACATGCTGCTAAGAAAGGAAACTGAAGAAGCCTGGAATTTCCTATGGTGCTGTCCTGTTCACACCAATAATACTTTCCACTTCAGTAGGAATGTGCAGCTGAAGCAGGCAAGTCAACACCCCAAACATGGGTGGTAGTTCTTACAAGGGGCCGGAAAGTGAGAGATTAACTGGGGAGAAATAGAGAATATTTTCACTTTTTCTTCAGCTTTGCTCATTGTCCAAGTGCCAGGCCACTGGGAACCTGCCTACGGCTGAGAAGAGAGGCCTTTCTCCCATCTTTTGTTTAAGGCCCAGTTCTGGTGAGTACAGTTCTTGGATAAGGGGGTGCCAGTGGGATTTCAGAAGTACAGAGGGTGTTGGTGGTTTTCTGTGATTGCCAGAGAAAACCATGAAGTAGCTGTATGTCAGAAGTAGGTGTAAGTCAGGGTGCCTGCAGACCTTCTTACTCCCTCCCCAGGATCAGGTAACCCCTGTGCAGATGCCTCCCATGCAATGTGGGCATAAACCCTCATAGTGTGAAAGGCTACAGCAGTGCGTGACATAGCACAAATGCAGGCACAGCTGTAAAGGGGGTTCAGAGGAACCTGAAAGGAAGGACCTGGTTCGTCAGCTCCTGTCCTCAGCCATCAAAAACCACCAGGGTCATCCGGGAGAGTCCACGGTACATCCACTTCACATGCCCTTTGGTGGTTTTCACCCTTGTCACAACCTGAGACCATACCTGTGGCAAAGCCATTCCTCAGAAGGGAGCAGGGGAGTTCAAGGCCATGACTCATGTCCCAAGGCTTTGCATTTTTGGGGACTTGTTCTGTGTTGAGAGCAGACTATGTCCCACACTCCAGGCAGTCTTCCTTCCCCCACCCACACATCTGAACTAGCTTTAATGTTGTCAAGGCAACAGTCAAACTGCTGATGGTGAGTAGTCTTTGCCAGCGTCCAGCTACCTCAAGACATGCCTCCTGGGGACATAGGATACCTGCTTAACTTGTTGCTCCCTGCAGAGGCAAAGCTGATTTCATCACTAGCATGCATTACTTGGATTAAAGGGAACGCAGGCTATGCTGTGGCTTTGTTTCAGAGTGTGGACACACTGCCCAGGTCAAGGGCTGCTCTCTCCACCCCTGCAGCCCCTGTGATGACAGCCCCAAGCAATGCTTCGTGCTTGCCTTGTGAGTCACAGTAGTTAGCCTGGGGTAAGTGGGAGATTTCCCTGGGGGGTGGGTGGGTGACTTCTTGCCTACAGAATCTGCTTTTAGAGTCTACTGCTTGGGCTGAGGTCAGAATAGCTTGGCACTGGTTAGAGACACTGATGGCACTGGCCTTTCTGGTGATCTCATTTTCCCCGCCATCCTCTTGAAAACCTTGATGGTCTAATAATACATGCATGCAAGGACTGCAAGGCAGCAGTGATGCACCTTGGGCAACCGATTTCAGGGCTCAAGAAGGTCCTGATGTAACACTATCGATTGCAGTCTGCTGCTCTGGGGTGAATTTCACCCATAAAGCAGGAAGGAGAAACTTCCCTCTGTCCATTTCCACTTTGATCAGGCAGAGATAAGGAACTGTAACAGCTCAGCAATCATTTTCCCTCTCAATCTGTACAGATAAATCTGTAGACTTGCAGGTTTTAGATGCCCAGATTTGTGATATGTATCTCAGACTTGGTTCAGGTCTACATTTTATCTGTCACCTCCCTGAAATACATGGACTAACATGGTCTCTGAAACAGATCAATGAAATGTTAAACCAAACGCCTACAGAAGATAAATGCATGTGACTGAAAATAGTTCGTCCTTGCATCAGAGTTTCTTGCATGCAGGTCTCAGACCTTTATGGAACTTTAAATTCTTTATGCATCACCATCCTTCTACAGCTGGGGAAACTGAGGCACAGCATGACAACAGCTTAAATCTTCAGAATTGTCCACCCATTGTCAGTCCAGTCTTTGGTAGACAAAGTACCTGCAAAAAGTCTATTTTATTATGGCTTTTCAGTCTGAAGTCAGTAGGAGTGACTGGTGCTTAGCTTCCCTAAAGGCAGCCCTCAACTGTGTTGTTTAAGTACCCAGAGACAATATATGGTTTTGAAAGTTTAGGTGTAAAAGTAGTCCCAAAAGGCATAGGTCAAGGAAGGGGTAAGGCCATGCCAACAATTGGGGGGAAGCTAAAATTCTGAAATTTCGTTTCCCCAAAATCACATGGAATTTAATAAACTTACAGTGAAAATACCTGTGAGTTCAAGTCTACCTATTACAAAACACAGTGAATATAAATCCAGATGAGCTTCATATATACCTGCAGGCACTGTGTTTTTCTCTTTCTGCCTCTGCTTGCAATTTCTGCCACATGGTCCTTCCTGATCTCCACCCCACGCTTCTTCCCAGCCATCACACACAACAGGTACCTACCAGGCTAAACCCATGAACCTGGAAGATGTGCCTTAAGGGCTGGACAGGCTCTTTCATAGCTGTCCAAAGGGCCTGAGCCAGCACTTAACATTTTAAAAGAACACATTCCTTATCTGTAAGTTCAGCAGACTAGCGCAGGGAGCCTAGTTGTGAAAGCTTTGGTCCCTCAGGAGGGATCAGGTAATGCTTTGTTTTGTGGGGATTTCTCCTTGTCTGTCCTTTCTTTATAGGGTGTTTTATGAACTCAGCTGCTGGAATATAGGGACAAGAGGCTGACACAGAAAGACCATGTAATGAAGCCTTCGTTCAAAGTCGCATCTTTGGCTATGCCCTTCTTGCCAAGGTGGACTGGCAGGTTTCATCAGTGAGAGCAGCTCATCTTTGGCAGACAAACCTCAGACTGAATTCTTGGCAGGAGCAGCCGTATTGGTGACGGAGCTAAAGTTTCATTTTAAAATAATTTCTAGACCCCATGCTTATGATGAATAAATTCTGTGTGTTTGCTGCAAGCAGAGAGGAAAAAGGCTGTTGTATTACAGTCTTGCTTCTTTCAATTACTCGGTGGATATGAACTACCCTGAAAGACAACTGCTTCTGTATCAGCTTTAGGTATTTCTTTGCTATATTTGCCTCAGCTGGAGTGTCTGGGATGTGGTTACTCTGCAAGTATTGCCACCGTGGGTGTTTCGGGTGAATATGCTTGGGATAGAATTTCCAAGCAGGAAGATTCAGATAAACAGCCACTTTGAGGGGAAAATTAGAGAGTTCACATTACACCCACCTCTTGAATTTGTAACTGACTATTCACCCTGAAAATCTGATTCTGAGAACCCAGCATGTCCCGTCAGGAGCAGAATAATACCACAGAAACCATGGCCAGCCTGAGTCTTGAATATTGAGAATTGTGATTAACTTCTCAGGAATGTATCTGAAGCAAGTCATATTTTCTGGGCTCTTTAGGTAATTATTTCAAACCTTGAATCTGTGAATGAAGATTGTAAACAGTTCTCAGACACTAACATCTTGGAGACGTGAAATGCATCAAATAAATAATGGGTTCTGACCTGTTCATCTGTGTGTAACGTGCATAAATGTCTGTTTTGACCGCATAGGAGATCTGCCAAGGGAGCAATTGGATCTCTCTATGAAATGGTATAGGTCAAAATGGCAAACCTTAAATAGCTACGAGCTCACTCAGCCCATGGACAGATCGGCAACGGTTAGAACTCGGCCAAATTGCTTCCTGAGTATCTAGGATGCCTCTTGCTGAGCTTAATGAAATGTCACTGCGTTTTCTGTAGTATGGGCCCCATCCTATATCATCGTTGGGCTGCAGCTGGTTCAAACAGCAACGTCCCATTACAATGATTATATTATCCAGTAAGGAGAGTTTTGAAGGCTTTCTTAGCAAATGAAGGAGACATTGTGCAGTGACATGTCCCGATAGCACTGCACAGCAAGGTCTGCAGACAACGCATCATGGGGAGGGAGTTGTCTGCTAAGCAGGATGTTTGCCTTTGGTGTGGGCTCAGTTTCTTGCCCTGACACAGATTTCTTCATCACGTTAAAGTGAGACTAAGAGTCCTGCCTTCTTAAGGGATGGGGAGCACCACTATATTTCAGATCAGAAAGTGCTCTTCAGATAAGGGGAAAATCAGCCCATATAATACAGACCGCGTGAAAGAAACGCTCTGGTCTCTCCCCCTTAGTGCTGCCAGGGATCCCAGGCTAAACATAGTAGCCCAGGTGTCCACAGTGACATTCCCTGTTACAATGAAAAGGGTTGTAAATGGAGGAGGGCAGGGTGAGGAACAGGGAGGAACCGTTTTTGATGGCTCACCGTAGAGCCTCAGCCTTTGTGGTGTAGTGACAAGCCTTGGAGTAACAAGGAATTCAGTTCAGATGCTGCCTGTTGGGGTTGCATTTCAGTAAAGCAGCAAACTGATCTGTGGCGGTTAGGGGAGGAACGGTATCTGGATCAGAAAGCCCTGCTGAAGGATCACAGGGTTATATAAAGATCTGGCCCACGAGACTGCAAGATGTTTTTGTATTTATTAGTCATTTAAAAAATAATACTGGTTCTGTAATGAAAGCTGTATCCTCATTCTCAGCTGTTGTCTGGTGCTTGCTTGGGAAGGATCAGTGTATTCCTGCGAGGGCTGGATGGGTATTGGCTGTACGGAGACACGACCGTTCTAACCAAACGGGGGCAGATTGCAGCTCATGAAGCACAGAGGGTCTGGTGGGGACAACGCCAACTACTTCCAAATCCCACTGGGTGCTCAGTGAGTCATGGGTCCTGCAGAAGACAGTCTGTGCAGTTGTATGATCAAAAACTCTGCGGGGAAGTGTATGTACATGAAAGCAAAGGTCAAGTCTGTCTTCCTGGAGTCTAACATTTCAGTGTTTGGCTTTTCAACTGTAGGACTCTTTTAAGGCAAGGAATTATGGAGGCAAAACAAACAGCCCCAAAACTTCTGAAGGCTTTTTTTTAAAGGAAAAAGAGAGGGAAAATATCGCCTGAAACCTCTGGCATGTGGCATCAAACTGACCCCACACAGACCATTGGGAAGGTTGGGAAATTTTAATCCACGGCACAGACTTTGGCCACCTGAGCTCATGGAGCAACACAAAGCTCTGCGGAGTGTCTTTGCCCTAGGCTGTACAGAGGGCTACACCAACTGTTCCACCAGACTTTAGGTGCATCTGCCAACAGCAGAGTGTTAACACTCAGAAAACAGGTCTCTGTGCAGATCTGGAAGGGAGGGGGCCGTAACAGCTAGTGCACTGGCCCATCCCCTCCTGTCTGTCCTACCTGAGGTCTCCAAATCTGTCTGACACAGAGGTTGGGAATAGCCAAAACCCTCAGAGCCCACCCTAAACCTGAAATGGGTCTGTCAGTTAGTCTTCCCCTAACCTCAACTGTCAGCCTCGGGGCGCTGTGTCTAGTTCTGGCCCAGGACCACTACCAACCAAATCCTTGGGCTTAGCCAGAGACCATCGGGAGCTGCAGCTTCATCCTGGACAGGGACCATCTCCCAGCCCCCAGCACTGGGACTGGGACAGCCCCAACCCACAAAAGGGTCCTGAATCCCAGCCCTGTCGATGGACTGTCCCTGGCTCGGTCCCTTCCAGCACAGGCCTGGGGTGTCTTTCTGCCCCATCCCTGGGTGTCCCACTATCCGCAGCCCTGGACGAGGACACCAGTCAAACCACAGCCCTAGTCGTCACCATGGGCTCTAATTGCCAGGGTTTCAACCTGAGCAATCAGCAGCTTCATTAGCAGGTCTGCAGGGCCTTCACCGCGTGTGCTTGGGAGATGACCTGCTGGAATACTCCATTCACGCTGTGGGCACCTCCTGTTCACAGGAGCAGAACAGACACGACCGAGCAGGCAGGAGGGAGCTCTGCCATTCCTCCTCCCCTTGTTGCCCTTTTTCCCGGGGAGTTGTGTACCTCAGCCTCAGAAAAATGGACCACACAGACTACCTGCCGCTCAGAATGACGTGCAGAATTTGAGTACATATTTTTATATGTCTAATCCTCGAATATAAGCTGCCCCAGTTAAAACAAATCTGCGTGGAGGATGACACCAGCCGGATGGTTCTGCCCAGGGCTGGCAATGGTGCGGAGGGAGCTGCTCCCACCAGCATGTCCGCAACGGACCTCAGAGCAGTGGAGTGGCAGGAAGGAGATGGCACAATGAGATGTAATTATGGCCCACCCCCCTCCACCCCACCCCGCCGACAGCTCATTACCAAATCAGTGTGTGTAGGAGATGTGAAGCAGCTGAAACAGATGAATATCACCCCGGGCTTAGCAAAAATTATCTTCAGCTCCTAGAATCGGGTGGAATAGGCACATTTTATCGTCTTTTTAGCATTTCCTAAGCATAGCTTTCAAACAAAGACCCCTAAATACACATTTTAAATAAAAGACACTAATTTCTGTTCAAATGCTGTCCTCAGCTGTGACAATCAGGGGCACCAGAGCAAGGTGAGCAGCCCTTCCTGCCAAGGAGACCGCAGGAACAGCACTGTGTGCACAGGAGAATGAGAAAGCTCATCTTCTTGTCCAATTAGGCTGCCACATGGACCACAAAGTGGCATCCAGAGGCTCAGGTCCCCGTGATTTATACGGGTTTTCTGATGTTTTCATGGAGTTTCTCTTTCCTACATGATCTACAAGGTACTCCGCTCCTTTAGAGAGCACCTTAGCCTTTCTCCTGCTAGGTGCGATGAAGCATGGTCATGCGTGATTTATACAAATTCATGGGTTTTTTCAGTAATTCCAAGGTTTCTTCATCACCCCATTATGTCTCATCCCCAAATTTACCATACATTTCACTGTTTCAGTTCCTTGAGTTGTAGATTCAGGGACTAAAGGAATAATTACTACTTTTTGCCTGTGAGGAAAAAAAAAGGAAAGAAAGATTTTTGGCCATAGGTGATTATAGTTTCCACAGCTGAATAAATCAGTGTCCCATAGCTGACAGAGGATAATGGATTTAATAAATAGCTATGATTAAGTCTGATGTTATTTTTAAATAATTTCAAAAACTGTTACTCTAATCCCTCCGCGGCTGGCAGAAAGGTTGCTACTTAGAAGTTAAAATTAGTTCTTTCACATTCAGCCTGGTGTGGAGTTACAAGCCCTCCAGGGCTGTGTTGGTTTTCTGGGGCATCACTTACACTGGCTGCTGAACAGACATTAGCAGCTGCATTTGGCAAGTGGGAAGAGCTCGTGCAGCTCCCACTGCAGCCTGCCGCTCTTCCCGAGCTTCCCCTCCCCAGGCTCAGGGAGCTGGAGCTCCCACCAGCTCTAGCCCAGGCTCAGGGAGCTCCACCGGAGCTCCCACTGGCTCCAGCCCAGCTGATGGGATAATTGGTTGGCGTTACACTTCATGGTGATACCCACTTTACAAGCTGTCTTCCCGCCAGCAATTCCCTTCTCCATTCCCAGGGAATCCCCAGCTCTGCCAGGCCTCTTTATCAATGGATCTAGATCTCTTCTGTATCACATCAATGTGACTTTTTTTTCCTTTTCTTTCTTCAGCACCTACATTTCTGAGTGAGTGATCCTGTTTGTGGCTGGGAAAAGGCACCGAAGAACGCTTTGCCTTGAAAAGCACCACACGGAGGGACAAGTTTTTGAGTCCATGTAACCTCACAGAATTATTGTGATCTATTTGCTCAACCAAACGCGAAAGCCTAGCAAACCTGAACGAGAATTGCAGGAATGAAGTCCCACAGTGCAGCAGACAACCACAGCAGAGCTGGTATTTATCAAACCCAACTTCAACAGGCCAAATTCTCAGGTATTTGGGAGAAAATTAAGCTGTCTTTAAAACAGGCTTCCCTCCTCTTGGTGCCACACCATCACAGAGCCCTGGTACGTTCCCATAGGGACCACAGGGACGAGGCACTGGGCTGGGGTCCGGTTTGCCCTGACCTGCCATAACTGACAGCAATGCGAGATGCGAGATGCAATGGAGATGCGCAATGTGATGCTGTGCTGCTGCCTGCCCTCAGGGACACCTCTCCCCCTTGTCTACCAGCTCTAAAAATCCCACGGCCGCAGCAGGAGCTGTTTCAACCAAACTGATGGAAACCCATACTCCTTTCTGTATTTTCGTGGGTTGTTTTCCCTTCAAATGAGCTGTCTGAACTGACACATCCCCACGGCTCCCTGGCTGCAGCGGAGCAGGGGGAGAAAAGTGGGGGAGTGGGAGAAAAGTGGAGGGAGAGAAAAGCAGGACCAATTTTTGAGGCTGCTACACTAAATTAGGGGAAACAACAGGCTGCACCCTGAGCCTTGGAAAATCCAGCTGTGGTGCTTGGCTTTGCCTCTGGCTCAGCAGTAAGACAGGGATAACAATAAATCCCTTCTCCCACCTTCTGCATGCCCTGATTAGATAGACTGTAACGGACAGGGCTGTCACTTATTATGTGCTTGTTTAGTGCCTGGCACAATGCAGCTCTGATCTCAACCCAAACCCGCGGCTGCTGCACAAACAATAGGACTGAAATCAATCTAATGGCTGGGGGTGGGGGGGCAGGGGGGGCACCGGCTGCCTGTCTGCCTCCTCAGGAGGAACCTTTGCAGGTTGCAAAGTTAGTGCGGCCTCCCTCCAGGATCCTGCACCGGGAGGATGCATCGCAAATGGAAAAAGGAGGAATTTCCAGGCTTCATCCCTGCCACACTTGAGAATTGCCCCGCATCCACCAGCAGTTACCTCTGCAGCTGGTTCAGGAACCCACATGGATATTTCCTTGCTGTTACTGTAACTAATAAGTAAAATTAATTTGTTGATGTTAACTTAATGGGCTACATTAAAGCTGACGGAGAAAATATGCTGTCTGAGAGCAGACGTTCAGGGGGTTGGCAGGAATCCCTACCTTTGCTCGCTCTCTGCCAGCTGAGGCTCTCCTTTCGCAGAGGGATTGCTCTGACCAGCTGCTGTGGCCTTGCAACCTCCTGCCATGGAGCCCGGGATGCTCCTGCCCCATCTAACCCTGCCACAGATGCCACACGCTGACATCTTGCCCAACCAGTACCTCTTTCTGCACGCAGTGAGGGTAAACCTGTTAAAGAAACATGAAAAAACAGAGGAAAAATCACTGCTTTTTTCTCAGGGCTTAAAACTAGTATTTTTTAATTCGCCACCAGTCACAGCCTAACGAACCTGCGGCGCCCTGGTGGGAGCGCAGGACAAAGGGTGGCAGGGTGCGAGAGAGCATCCACAAAGAAAACCTCTAAACTGGAACCGCAGCTTTTCATACCTGTCACAGTGTGGATTTTCAGCTTGAGCACACAAGGCTGAGCTCAGGGGATGCTGTCACGTAGATTTAGGGGTTTATCTCCTTTCCTCTCCATTAGCTGTGATACCCTCTTATTACGCTGAAAACTGAAATGGTGGGGCTTTTTCCTCCGGTGGTTGTTCCCTCTCTGGTTTGGCAAACATCGATCTGCCCGTGTCCTTGGCACGGGCTGAATTCAGCCCTGCTCATCCTCTGCCTGCTCGTGGGGCTGAGCTCTCAGCAGTGCCGCCCCTCGTGCCATCAGTGACTGAAGCGGAACTGGGGAGGGGGTTACTAATCAATTTGCACATGTGTTTCTCTCTCCATCCCCTCCCTCCCTGTGCTGGCAGTGACCGCGGACCCAACAGGATGGGCCTGATTGCGCTTGGCAGATGGAGAAGGAATGGAAAGGGCAGAGAGAAAAAGAGCAGCCCAGGGTAACAATAACATTCTCTCAGCCTTGTTGCACGTTCACGTCGTGCAGCCCCTTGGGTGAGAGAGCTCTCCAGGCAGAGGAGCAAATGCTGGGGGCTGGCCTATGCAGGAGGCTGCCCCCACTTATCTTAGGGCGTGATTTTAAGCCAATTTAATTAAATCACTTGGAAAGGTTGCGAGAACTCATCTATTTCAGCTTGAGCCAGGCCTGTTTTGATTTAGCATTGGCTGATTAGGAATTAGTGGAAACAAACCGCACAGAAAACAAAATTAGAGGGTGCACACCAACTTTTGCACCAGATTAAGCTGAATTAAAAAGCAATTGAAATGTAATTTTCCTGTCTCAAGTAGCCAAGAAACAAGATAATGCAACCAGTGGCACTTGAAGCTTAAAAATACAGTGTCTAGGATTAGCACAACTGGCTTTTTAATGCCTACGAACACCAGATTTATCTGAAGGTCTTTTCTCAGCTCCCCCCCCATCATCTTCCACACAAAGCTTTGTACAACTCATTTCATTCACCTTGAGAGGGAGAATTTATATGATCCCGGGATTTGAATCCATGACTTCAAGCAGCCCAGGTATTGCACAGCATATTTCCATAGGTATTTCCATGCTGGAAATAGCTGCACAGTGAGCTAGTTGTTCCCTGAAACTCATATAAATTGGTTTGAAGTGGCTCCCGCATGCACAGCTGGCAGGGTACGAAGGCCCATGCAGTGGGTGCAGCCCCCGGCAGTGGGTGCTGCTCCCACCTGCCTCCCAGCACCCCCTTGCTCCCACCTTCCTGCAGCGAGCCCAGGCGCCTGCTCTGAACTACGGTGCTCTCTAACAGAAAAAGATGTCAAGTAATTTAAAATCAGGTTTTAATTAAATATTTTAATAGCTACTTTCCCTACCCATTTGGCAACCACTGCTCCTCCTCTCCCTATGGGCTGGTACCTTTGCATGGAGGTGAACGAATGCCATGGGTTTTGCGGGGCTTTGCTAAAAACGGCTGATGGCCTGGAGGGCTTGCAAAACCAGGGGGCCTTCAGCACTTCAGAGCCCCCAGAACTGCCCACAGTAGCCAAGCCCTGCTGTGAGTCACTCTTTTGAGAGCACGGATGCTGTTGGCCCTCGTGGCTGGAGCAGTGGCACAGGGAGCAGGGCAAGCTGTGCAAGCAGCCTGAGCATCAGCGTGTAACTGGTGTTAGGGCACCGTAAATGCAAACAGTCTCCTGACAAAAGCTAATGGAGGTTGTGATAGCACATAACATACATGATAAGAGCTGCCCAGCAGCTCCTGGCCAAAATCTAAATGACTCACGAAGATAATAGGTTCCTGCTGGGTTTCTCTCCATGCTACCTCCTGTTGCAGCCACGCTGGGCTCCTGCTCATGCCAGCCAGCCACCCAGCACCTGCTGCTCCGAGTTTTTTAATCCTGTCTCAGCCCACTTGCAACCCCTGTGCAGCTGATTGCCCTCGGCTACCACCTGGCTCTGTGGTCCCGGTCCCTGCTAGCCAAAGGCAGCTGTTCTCCTGGCCTGCATCACTGCCCACAAGGATCTTCCAGCTAGCTAGCCAAAACAGGGGCATCCCTGGACTGCCTACCCCCTGCACAGTGATGGGGAGGCAGCACCTCGATTATCCCTGGTGTCACGGGACAATGTACACGTGTAGGCTGGCATCTCCTCTGAAGGATCTGGCCACAAAGAAGGCCAAAGCAGGCAAAGCATGAACATAAGGAGGAGGCCGGGGGGGGGACGGGACTGAGCGGGGCAGCCCAGGCAGGAGGGCAGCCATCACCATCCATCCTCCTCTAGGTGCATCCAGGTGGCCATGGTAAGGGGGCAGCTGGAGATAACGGGAGGCTGTCCTGGGAAGAGCCAATCATGGGGGGGAGCTGGGGGGTACGTGGCTTCATGGGGCAATAAAAGAGGAAGTTGAGGGTGATGGGGCATGAGAGGGTGTTGTGGTGAGCAGCTCTTCTCCTCTTTTGGGGTGGTGGGAGTCTGGTCCCTTCCACCCTGTGATGATTTTGGGGTTGCTGGTTGGACTCCCCTGGCTGTTTGGGGCTGTGCTGGTTCTCCTGCTTGGCTAGTGTCACTGAGGGGGTTGTGGTGCACTTCTTGGGATGGGGGTGGAGGAAGCTTCCCCAGGAAGAGGTGGTGTTTTTGTGATGCTACTGTCCTCATCTGATGGAGGTGAAGCAGAGGAAGGCAGGCTGAAGCAGACCCTGAGGCTTGCATGTGGGGTGCAAGCCCTGGGGGTTGCACTTGGCTTGAGCCAGGAGGTGGCTCAGCCTGACCCCCCTATCAGCTGGGGGACCTCTGCAGCTTGGTGGCTAACTGCTGTGCTGGGTCAAAGAGCTGCTGTGGGCTGCTGGGGTAGGAAACAGGGGGGGAGAGAGAGGATCAAAAACTTACAACTTGGAAAGATGGCTTAAGGAGAGCTCTTGGCTGACCTGAGCCACAGGTGTTGGCTGTAAGCCTGGAGGGAAGGGGAAGATGTGCCACCTGGGTATGATCAGCCTCTGAGTGTGTTTAAGCACAGCCTGGCTTTAGGGAGCCCTTGGTGGTGTCTGGCTGCTCTGAAAACATCTTGACTCCTGCTGGGTGGAAGCCTGGCACTCTCTGACAAAAGCTGCTTGAAGGGCTGCTCTTGGCCTTACTTGTGTGTATGCCTGTGGCTCTTACTAGGAGAGGCTTAGAAATTGTTTTCACATGTCCCTATTTAAAGTCTTTCGGCTGATAATCCTTACTGGTAGCTGGGTTTCCAGGAGAGCTCTTTATGTAGTTGAACTTGGTTACTTCATGCTACTGCATGTGACTTTGTCTTTCCTAGTGGGGGGGGCCCAGTGTGGAAAGCTGGGCTGTGTAGTGGGGTGAGTAAGTAGGCTTGGATGTAGCTGCTTGTCCTTAAATCAGACCTTAAGCTGGTGATTTTGGAGGGAAGACACCTTGCCAGGTTTGGGCTGTGTGTCTAAGTAAACCTAAGAGCCCTGGGAGCAGAACTGGTGGAAGGTGGTGTTCCCGTAACTGTGGGAAGTGGGGGGGGTCTGCCATCCTTGTGGGATTACAGCAGCCACTGTGACTCTTGTAGCCTGGCATTAAGTGGTAGTTTGTGCTTATGTTTAGTTCGGTGGCTCAGCGGCAGCGTGTGAGGATCCTGCTGAGCTCTACCTAGGGCAGGGGACCTCCAGCATCTCCCTTGCCAGGGGTTGGGGAGCAGGATATGTGTGGCCCAGGCTGTTGGGGGAGTGTGGGGGTCCCAGACCCCTCTGTGGGTGGAGGTGGATATTGCTGTGTAGTTGTGACCTGACCCTGTTCTGTCCTGAACCTCAAAAGCACACAAAGGGTTTCAGCTGGCACCTCTCTCAAACCTGCCAAGATGTCATTCATGAACGAGCGCAGTGAGCGGATGAAGATGTTCAAGAACAAGGGCAAGGACTTGGCCGTAAGTACCTACCCGTGCATCCCCTTTGGGCAGCAGCAGAGCCCACTGGGGGGTTGCCTGATGGCAGCAGCTGATGTAAAGGCTTCTGAAGTGCAATTGCCCCCCTCCCCCCCCCCCCCCCAATCTACCTGCTTAAGCAGATGGTTGGACAAGATGACCTCTGGAGGTCCCTTCCAACCGTAGCCATTCTGTACAGGGCAGCAAAGCCGGGGCTGGCTTTGCTAGCAGGGGTGCTCAGTTAGCTTTTTGAGCTGTGGTGTGGAGCTGGGCTGTGAGGAGTGTGGTGGCAGAGGCAGGGGGAACACGAGTTTTGGGCGGGTGACTCAGAGCTGTGCTGGGGAAGGGAGATGGTTCAGTGCCAGCCTGCTGGGTTCTCGGCAGCAGTTATCTCTGCAGAGAGGGGGCTGCTATGAGATGTCAGACCATGGGATCTGTCAGCTTGCTTTAAGCCAGTAGAGGAGATGAGGGTTTGCCTTTCAGGTTCAGCAAATCTACTTTTAAAAAAACACCCACTGGTTGCTGGTTCACCCAGCAGCCTGTGTCCCTGGGAGGCACAAAGTGAGAGGCTTTACTTGGTCCCATCTCCTATGGCCTGGGGGGTTGTGGTTGATGTTGGTGCTCTGCACCCCTTGTGTAGGAAACTTGGGGCAGAGGGTTGCAGAGATGAGCTCCTTGGGGAACTGGGTGATGCAGACACTGGTGGCATTGGTGCCTTTCTCTCCTTGCCAGGCCCTGCGGAGGCAAAGGATGGAGGTGAGCACTGAGCTGCGAAAGGCCAAGAAGAATGACCAGATCCTGAAGCGCAGGAGTATTTCATTCAGTCTCACGGAGAAGAGTCTTTCTCCAGAAGACACAGGCAATGAGGTGAGTGCTGGGTGCTCTGCACCTGGGCAGGATCAGTGCCATGGCTTGTGCAGTAGGTATCATCTGCTACTTGGACCGCTACCAAGCCCAGTTTGGGTGACCTGGGTTAAATAGCCAGTGCTGCTCCTGATCGCCATCCCCGGCACTGGAGTGTTTCAGAATGCCTAACCTTTTTCTGTAGGTTTTTTTTTTTGCATGGAGGTGGTGTCCGTTGTGGCTTCCCTCGATGTCAGGTCGAACAGGCTGGTGCTCCAGCTTGCTGGGAGCTGGCGGGGCTCCCGTCTGGTTCCCTGTGCACTGAGGGGTAATTACTGAGCTCGTAGGCCCATTATGGTGTGTCAGTGACTCTTTCCATGCTTGATTATAAGGATTAGTTGCCTTGAAGGCTTTTGTGGATTCTCTTCCTCTGCCTCATCTCGAAACTGCATTGCATAAAGAGTAGACACTGCTTAGATATGAAGTGGTGACTGACTCGGGTCTAGACAGCTGATTGACTGCAGAGATTAAACTGGAGGGAGCCCTGGTTTGCTGTCTGACTCTGAATCATTCCCTGTGACACAGATTATTCAGCTGTCCTGGGAGGAAATCGTTGAAGCCCTGAGTGGGAGCAACACCAAGCTGCAGCTGCAAGCCACACAGGCCACCAGGTATGCTGCCTGGCTACTCCTCACTGGCAGGGAGGTGGCCGATGGAGCTGCGGTGGGTCTTGCTGGCAGAAAGCACTTCTTTCTGTTTGAAGAGATGACAAAGGAGCCTGGTAACCCAAACTGCCCTGAGGAACCTCAGCTGGTGACTGCTCTGTGTGCCTTGCTTGGCTCTGGGCAGTCCTGTGGCAGGGACCTGTGTGGTTGAACCAAGGGGGTTGGCTGTGGCTCCTGGAGCTGCCGCCTGTGCTGGGATCACACTGAATTCCACATGAAAACAAGTGCCGAAGGCTTGGGCAGAACAAGGGCTGGTGAGCTTGGCTCTGTAAGGGTCAGTGCTGAGCAGGGCTGTCCCCACCTGGGTGGGGGCAGGAAAGATCACAGGGTGCCATCATTCCCCAGCTGGCAACAGGGCTGTCTCCTGAGGGTCCAGGAGAGGCTGCATTGCTGCTGGTGCTTCCTTGGCTGTCCTGATCTGCCCATGTGCTGGGGGACTGGCTCTGTTTGCAGTGGCTGTAGATCTGTCTGCTCATGGTGAGCAGATCAAAAGCTTTGCTCCCTTAACTGGTCTTAACTGGGGGATGGCCAGAGTAGACCCTTCTTCAAGGAGCAAGTCACAACTGGCTCCCTAATCTGCTGTAGTTGGCGTGGAGCTGACTTTCTGCCTGCCCAAAGTGCCCTGGTGGCCTACCAAGCCATGGAGGGCCACCATCTGCAGCACTGACACAGCCCTGAGCTGTGGGTTTGCACCTCAGCGCTGCCAGCACTCACAAACCAGGCTTGGAAGCAGATCAGCTGAAAATTTCTTTTTCTGGCTTTCTTGGATTCAGTCAATGCCCTGATCCCATCTCCCTGGCAGCTCCACACACTTCTGTGCATGTGTGAGGTGGGGAACAGCAGTGGGGAGTCGGTGATTCTTGGGGCTTAGCTGGAAAAGTGGTCTGTGGAGCTTCATTTTAAATGCGAGCTCTGTTCTGCGCAGGGCTGGGCAGTGCTCCTGAGGCAGGGAGCAGCAGAGGCAGCCTTGCAGGCTGTAAGAGAACAAATTGCAGACACCAAACTTTCACTGTCTGAAACTCCTGCAAGGTGGGGAGCATGGAATTGTGTTGTCATGGTCCCAAAAGGATGTGTGAAGTACTGCGCTCTAACAGAAACCCTGCTGTTGCTTCAGCATCTTTTTTAGACCTGTCTTCTGCAGAAGCCTCTCTATGGCAACTCCTCTGCCAGAGGGTTTGCTGACATGAGATGCTGAACTAGCACATCTTGGGGGGTGGGGGGAATGCTGCCCTTGCAAGCCACAACCTTGTACCTGCTCTGGTTATGGTTGATTATGCTACCACAGAGGGTTTCTCATGGCAGGCTGTGCTGTGTCCTCTCTCTCACAGGAGAATGCTGTCCAGGCAGAATGACCCTCCTATCAATCAGATCATCAGGCTGGGGATCATCCCCAGGCTGGTTGAATTCCTGACCTACGCTGACAATGCTCCTCTGCAGTTTGAGGCAGCCTGGGCACTGACTAACATTGCCTCGGGCACCTCTGAGCACACCAAGGTGGTGGTGGAAGCAGGTGCCATCCCAGCCTTCATCTCCCTCCTGTCCTCCCCACACATGCACATCAGCGAGCAGTCCGTGTGGGCACTGGGCAACATCGCAGGTAGGCAGAGGTCCCCAGGCCTGGGCTCAGGGGCAGACAGAGGAGCCTGTGCTGGGCGGCTAAATACATTGGTGTTCCTCAAGACAGCCTGGTGTCCCTGCAGCTTTGCCTCCAAGCTGCTGCACCTATTGAAACCCCCTCCACGTGGCCTGGCAGCCTCAGAGACCATGTTGCTTTGGCCAAAATCCTCTTGCAGAACCAAAGTACAAGGCTCCATCCTGCTGGAATGGTGTAACCTGCTGATGTTCTCAGTAGGGAGAGCAGAATGGGTCATGTCTGGCTGGCCTGCCATGAAGCAGCCACTGTGGCACTCCAGTCTACCTCCCCACCTGGAAACACTTAATGGTGTGTGGCTGGTGAGGGAGCCTGGCCACCCAGCCCTGGTCTGTGCCTGCAGGTCTGATTGCTCTTTGATATTGATGGTCCTGTGACTTGGGCAGATGCCATGAACAACCCTTTTTCATCTGTACAGGCGATGGTCCTCTATACAGAGATGCTCTTATCAGATGCAATGTGATTCCTCCCTTGCTGGCTCTGGTGTCACCTTCAATTCCAGTAAATAACCTTCATTTTCTTAGCTTAACACTCTTAATCACTTGGGTAATGGGTGAATGGTTTACAAGCCAGATG
This sequence comes from Falco naumanni, assembly GCF_017639655.2. Lineage (NCBI taxonomy): Eukaryota > Metazoa > Chordata > Aves > Falconiformes > Falconidae > Falco > Falco naumanni. Next base: position 84,411,713 of record NC_054057.1, on the reverse strand, counting down.
ATGGAGCACAATAAGCTGTCTGTGTAGCTGAATGAGACCCTGTCCTAAACTGCTTTTGATGACCCTGCCTCTCAGCTACATACAAAGCTGGGGGTGCCAAGCAGGCTGTCTTAAGGTGATGTGATGTCTTCTAGTCTTATCTTTCCTATTCTGCTTCAGCTATCTCAGGTTAGGAACAAGATGAAAAGGGTACAAGGTAGACGTGCATATGCATGTGGAAGGGCTGAACTTGCCCTTCAAGCTTCCTCCTGGTACTTTTGGGGCAGCTCTAAACTGCTGGATCTGTGGCTTATCTCTGCCCTTCTGCAGTGGTGCCTGCCCCACTGCTTTCTTGGTCTCTGGAGGAGAAGGTCCTTCTCCTTACACCTTTTCCAGTCCACCTTATCCTTCTCTTGAGGGCTGTAACAGCAGTACCAATGCTTCCAGATTTTCCGTCCCTGGGTGGGGTGGAAGCTGTATGCTTTCTGTAGGCATAGCTATGGCCTCTTAGGCTAGTGTTAAGAAAACATTCTCCAGGCCTTCTGTGAGTTTATATTGCAAGATGTTCTTGGGGGGGGGGGGGGGGGGGGGGGGGGGGGGAAATGACCAACAAATTACCTTTTTGTCTGAATGCTGCAACTTAAACCCTTGAGCTGCCCTACTCCAGAATGAGCAGCTCGTTCTGATTGATGCTATATTAAAAACCAAATTCCTGACTGTCTGAAGAATCTCTGTAATCTGTCCAAGGAACCAGAAAATAAGCTGTTTGCTACCTTTTGTTACAGTAGCTTGTCACACCACTAGAGCTTAAGTTATTGTAACTCAATACTGGGGAGGGAGGGGATGAATCCATTGTCTTAGTCACTTATCTGTTTAATCTCCCTTCTTCAAATAAGCCTCAGTCCTCAAGAAGGCTCTTCTGAATACGTCCCTGAGCTGTAGGGATCAGATCAAGGGTGCTGCCTCTTCCTCACCTGTTAATGCAGTAAGGATCTTACACCTCCCTTGTGTTTCAGATTGGGTTCCTGAGGAACATCACATGGACACTATCAAACCTCTGTAGGAACAAGAACCCCTACCCTTCCCTGGATGCGGTGAAGCAGATACTGCCAGTCCTCGTCTGCCTCATACAACATGAGGACAAGGATGTAATTTCTGACTCCTGCTGGGCCATTTCCTATCTGACTGACGGCTCCAATGACCGCATCCAAATTGTGGTGGATACAGGGATTCTCCCGAGGCTGGTGGAACTCATGTCCAGCCTGGAGCTGATTATTATGGTAGGAAACTATTGGCAACCTCCAGTCTCTGGTCTGTTAACGTAGGAATGTCTGTGGAGAGGGAAGGCATGTCTTACTTGTCACTGACTCTGTGGCAAGTGTCGTCTGCCTCCTCAGACTGCAGTTTGGATTGTGTTTGTCAAGCCAGTGCTCCATTCCAGCTTGCGGTGGCTGCCAGGCTAGATAGAAACCGTAAAGCTGCTTAGAGCAAAACAGGAGGACGATAGGTCTGTAAATGCAACATAATCACCCACGATGCTTTCCTTATTTGAAGGATCAAGCACTTAGTGAGGGATCTTGCTGGACTTTCTGGCACATAGCCCTTGAGGTAAGGATTCTCCTCATCTTTTAATCTCCGTCTAGACTCCAGCTCTCCGTGCCATTGGGAATGTAGTCACAGGGACTGATGAGCAGACCCAGGCAGCTATCGACGCTGGCGTCTTGGCTGTCCTGCGTGGTTTCCTGCAACATGGAAAGTCAACTATACAGAAGGAAGCCGCGTGGGCGCTCAGTAACATCGCGGCAGGGCCTTCCCAGCAGATCCAACAACTCATCACCTGTGGGTTATTGCCACCTCTGCTGGAGCTGCTCGATAAGGTAAGGGAGGGATGCAGTGCTGCACATGGCTGCTGTGGAAGCCATGCTGGGATTCATGAGGTCTGTGATGCCTCATCTGTGAAGCGCTCAGCATGTGCCCAAGGGCTACCTGAGCAGTCTGCTGCAAAGCTGTTGAGATCCTTGGAGCAGCCTGGTCACTACGCCCGCATGAAAGGGTGGTTTGGAGCTGCTCTTGGCAGCTCTGCCAGGGTCCACCCATCACTCAGTCCTGGGGAAGGTGGGTCAGCCCAAACAGAAGGCAAGGGCAATGGCTGCCCTCACCTGACACTGATGTTAGAGGGGTGCTAAAGCTTGGGAAAGACCTCACGGTGCTGCTCTTCCAGGGAGACTTCAAAGCTCAGAAGGAAGCTGTGTGGGTAGTGGCCAACTTCACAACAGGAGGCACAACTGAGCAGGTGGTGGAGCTCATCCGGGCTGGGGTCCTCAAACCTCTGCTCAACCTGCTCCTGGCCAGAGACAGCAAAACTATCCTGGTCATCCTGGATACCATTTCAAATATCTTCTCGGTAAGATCTCTTCTCTTGCATTCCTTCTCCAAAAGAGCAGCGAGGTGTGGGTGGAATGCTCACACTGCGTGGTTAGAGCAGCAGCTGCTAATCTTGCAGGAATAAGAAGTAGACTTCATGTTGTCTGACGCTCTTGGGTTGTCCAAAGGGCTTGGCAAGATTAAGTTCCCAAAATGTTCCTCTTCACCTCCAGTGACTTTAGCCTCCTTCTGGAAAGGATAAGAGGTTACGTATTAATCCCTAAGCTGGACAAAGGTGAAGGTCTTGCAGAAATGCAGCTGCAGAGGAACCAGGTGGCCCCAGGGGTGCTGCCAGCTGGCGTCTGTGTGCCTGCTTCTTGTGGCACCTTTGACCCAGTGAAATGGCTTCTGCAAATGAAATAGGTGACAGGTCACCCCTGCTGCTTCTCAGATGTCACAGAGTAGGGCTTGGCTAGCTTCTTGGGTTGGCAGCCAAGCTGCTGTGCAGTAATCCCGGCAGGGACTGATGTTTCATAGACAAAATAGTCACATCCCTGGGACCAGGTAGGGCCCATAAATGCAGGGTCTGTGGTCCTTTGACTTGCAAGATCAGGGTCTTACAGTAAAGACCATCTCAGACATCTTACTGATAAGTTATATTTTTCCTGCTTGATTATCTGATGTTACAGGTAGCTGAGAAGCTGGGAGAGACAGAAAGGTTGTGTCTCCTGGTGGAAGAGCTTGATGGTCTGGAGAAAATTGAAGCCTTGCAAACCCATGAAAACAATATGGTCTACCAAGCTGCACTGAAAATCATAGAGAAATACTTTTCTGGTGAGGTACGTGAGCTCTTGCTGTCTCTCATCTGAAAACACAAAGCTATTACACACTGGAACAAAGCACATCCTTCAAGGATGCTGAGAGGTTTCTAGAGGAGACCTCTACATGACCAGAGTAGTCCTTGCAGCTTGTTCCAGTTGCTTCTAAAGGCCTGTAAAATCTCAGAGTTGTCAGCTGATGAGTTGCATAAGAGATATGGCTGCCTTGATAGCATCTTGCTGCTGGAATTTAAACTGGCATCAGTAACTGGAGTTACTGCAGTGGCTGGTATGAATACCAAATGTGGAGAAGTTTCCTCCTTTGGAGCTGAGCTAGCTTGTCATTATGAATGGAAGCCTCTTACTCTGCTGATAATCCAAATGCAACCTGAGCATGGTTACTTGACCCTTCTCATGCTAACAAACTTATGGAAAAAAGGCTAGGACACCAGCTAGCAGTTGCAAGTGTCCCGTGACTGTCACAGATGCTATGCTCAGTTCTGGTCTTAGTCTCACAGATGGGGAAACATCAGGGAAGAGGCTTAGCAGTCTGGCAGATCTCAGAGCTGAGGTTCAAGTCTAGATGTGAACTGCAGCAGCAGGGAGCAAACGTCTGTTGTAGTCCTTTGCCCAGAACAGGGTCTGCAGGGTGTCCCTGGGAGGGTGTGGAGGGAGCTCTCCTCCACACCACCACCCGCCGGAGGGGTGGGATGCAAATGAAACGGCTCTCCAGAGCAGTCCTGGCTTGTTGCTGCTCCAAGCAGGCATTTCACTTGAGAGGGTTCTGCCACTAGCCACTCTTCCACCTCTGGTGTCTGAGCCTGTAGCCTTGGCCACTCTGAGGTTCAGGGATGCTGCAGGTTCAGTGTGCTGTGAAGAACAGGAGGACATGGGCTGTCTGTTACCTCTCTATTAGCCAAGTTGATCTTAAGGGCTTATTACAGCAGCAGAACTTCTTTAAAACAAGAATAAAATGGTGAGCTGCTGTAAAAAGCTTCAGGCAAGCTCTGGTGCAGATGCTCAGGTTTATTAAGACGCAGAAGCCTTAACTGATGGCTATTTACTTCCTTGTAGGAATTTCCAGATCTGCAGCCTCAGACTAGTGAAGATGGGCTGTATCACTTCTCAGTGAAGAAGCAGAACTTTCACTTCTGAAGCTGAAGCACTATATAGCTCTGAGCTGGTGGGTGTAGGTGTCTTGGTAGAGCTGAGACATCCAAACCCAGAGAAGCAAAGATGCTGTCTTTATTTTTTACTTTTGAAACTTGTCAATAAACTGCATTGCTGGCTTTGTACTTCTTGGTTTGTTTGGGTTTTTTTCTCTCAGAAGCTGCTCTTGCTAACTTTTTTTCTATAGTGTCTTAAGGCCCTGCAGAGGTGTATTGGAGCTCCTAGGCATGTTTTCTGGGTGGCAGTGCAGCCAGCCAGAAACTTTCTGCTAACTGCATCAGGCTGCTGGGGAGCAGCATGCTACCCCGCATCCACCTGCCTCACAGGGCTGGTGCTGGGCCTTCTAGGCTGGACTTGGAGTGGGTGAAGCAGCTCTGAGCAGCTGTTCAAGAGGATTTTGCCCTTCTGCAGGTGAAACCACCTCTGTGTGAGAGAAGATCCTTCTAGCAGAGAAGGAAACCCACTGGGGCAGGTGGGTCACTGTCTCCCTGGTGTGTGCTATTCCACCCTGCCCTGGCTTCAGTGGGGACAGCCAACTTTAGTAGCTGGTGCAGTGATGTGCTTTGGATTTAGTGTGAGAACAAGGTTGATGGCATGCTGATGTTTTTTGGTTGTTGCTAGGTAATCTTTACACTAAGAGAAGGACTTCTTAGTTTCTCAGGCCCTGCCAGTGTGAAGGCTGGTGGGTTGTGGGAAATGGGGAGAGACCCAGCCAGGACAGCTGACCCAAACTTTGTGTGTAGCCAAAGGGATGTTCCATACCATATGGTGTCATGCTGAGTATATAAGCTAGGGAAAGAAGGAGAAGGGGGGACATCTGGCATTATGGCATTTGTCTTCTTGAGTCACAGTTAAGTGGCGGAGCCTGGCTTTCCTGGAGGTGGCTGAATGCCTGTTGATGGAAGCGGTGCATGAATTCCTTGTTCTAGCTTTGCTTATGAGCATGGCTTTTGCTTTACCTATTGAACTGTCTGTATCTCAACCTGTGACTTTTCTCACCTTTACTTTTCTGATCCTCTTCCCCCATCCCCCTGTGGGGACAGTGAGAGAGTACCTGTGTGGTGCTTGGCTGCCAGATGGGGTTAAGCTGTGACACCCCCGTGGAAGCACCAGAGTCTGGGTTCAGGAGCTTCTGTGTGAGCGCTGCTTCTGGGGCAGCAAGGCTGTTGGAGGTAACTATTGCAGTGGGAGCAATTCACCTCCTGCTGCAGCTTCCCAGATGCTATCCCACCAGCCTGGAGCCCACTGATCTGGCTCTGCCTAAAGCTGTTGTTTAATACTAAGGACCTGTATTTCAGGTTTCCATTGCATGTCGCTGCTCCTTGCTGGGAAGTCCTCCCTCTCTCCAGGCCCTCCAGCTCTGGTGTCTAGCTGTAGGCTGAGCAGGAGGTGACAACGGATTTCATGTGGCTCTCAAGCCCAGCTTGCAGCAAGCGCTGGTGCCCTGTGTCCGTCCCTGCAGCTATACATACTGCTCTGCTAGCAGATGCATTGCACAAACGTTATGTGCTGCAGGTTGCTGCTCCATCCTTGTATCATTGATGGCTTGTGGAAGGTTCTACTAGGACTCTTCAGCCCCTAGGGTTTGAAGCTATCTCATAGGCTTTGCTCCATGCAAGGTGGAGGTAGCAGCACCCTCCTTCCTTCTCTGGGGCTCTGACTCTTCAAAATGACCCTGGGGTGGGGTCAGGGCTTTGCTTCCTCAGATGCAGTGGGAGGTGATGTGACAGGTAGCTTAATCTGAAGGGAAAATCTTCTCTCCAGGAAGCAGAACCTCTTCCTCCGCCCTGGCTCTGTTCCTCAGAGGATTTATGCATTTCTCCTCCAGGCCACCTAGGAAAGAGGGAGTCTGGTTGCACTTCATGCCCTGCAAGGAGGTGTGCAGCCCTGGTTGTGTGTGCCAGAGCTGGGTGTCACTTATTTAATATTAAAATGCTGGAACTGGTGAATCACAAAGTGCTTCCTGGGTTTTATTTCTTGGATCCAAAGCTGTGTACTTAAAACTGTGATAAAGCAATGCCTGAACACGCAGCTGAAACGAGCGCCTGTGAAAATCCGTTGTTAGTGCCCACGGGTTAACACGAAGGGCTCGGGCCGGGCTGTGGTACCTTCTCGTTGCTGATGAGGCTGCTGTGGCATCTGGGAACGGTCAGATTTCACTAGGTAAAACAAATCTGAGGCAGGTGCTTCCTCAGTGTAAATGGAGATGCAGACCGGAGCTCAGGTCCATGCAGCCGCCCTGACTTTGGACTGTGGTCCAGCACAGGGCATCCCACGTGGCTTTTGCCACGGTCAGGCAGGGCTATCCCTTACAGGTGCTCATGCAGCAGGGTTGCTGTTTGCTGATGCTCTGCTGACTAAAAGCAAGCTAAAAGGAGAAAGGGCAAAGCTATTTGACTTTTTTCCTGCTTTTCTGCATGTGCTGGACATAAATCTGCAGTAGTGGTGTTACACAGAGCCCTGGGACCCACCGCTGTCTCCTTAAGCTGCAATAAAATATTGTTCCTGTAGCCCTGAATGCAATGGAGAGGAGAACTTGCCCCTTTTCTTAAGAGTGTCAGTATGTGCCTGCTGTCCCACACCGCAGGGCAAGCGAAGCAGGGGAGGTGTTTGGGGAGGTACTGCTGCTGTCTGCCATGGTGGCCAGGGAACTGGATCCAGTGCCTGCCAGAATGGCGATGCTGCTGGGCTGTACCTGCCTGCTGCTGCGTCGTGGGTGTGTGGGCAACCTACAGGCATCTGCTTGCCCGGTTAATTGGAGCCGTTCTTTGATCACTGCCAGCTCTGGCTCTCCTGCCCAGGGCGCAGGCAGTAGCTGCCGTGGCAATTTTGGCTCTGGTGCTCTGTGCTGGGGGACTGGGGCCACCCACTCCTGATGGGATGGAGCATCCATGGGGACCAGCAAGGGTGAGATGCTACTGTGCTGCTTCCCCAGAGCAGCATAACCTCCCTCAAGAGATGCACAAAAAAAGTAGCTTTTCTAATTAAAGCATCTTGTCCTGGCCCCAGAGGAGCATGGTGATGGCTGTTTGGTCCCCACGTCACAGGAGAGCTGGAAAAGGTGCTGCCAGTGCCCGTAGTGGCCTCTTTGCCCTGAATTAGGACCCAATTCATTTATGCAGATGGGGCAGGTCTCTTCTAAAACACTTTTACGCCTAATTGTTTTGCACCACCACAGGCGCTCCCCACAGCCTCCCTGGTACCGTACAGACTGGTTACCCGGGTCTGGCTTCGCAGGAGTGGGTGCAAGGGGCGTTCTGTGGGGGTCCCAGGGGCGGCACAACCAGAGCTACAGTGCTGGAAATGGCTGGTGAGACAGGAGAGGAGGTGGGAGCGATGGCTTTGGGTGAGCTCGGCTGGGCAGAAGGCAGGGGTCTGCCCTGGGAGAGCAGCATCACGGTGCGGGGACCAAGCCAGGTTAGCGCTGTGGGGCAGGGGAAGGCTGGGGAGGGGGATTTTAAAGAAGAATTTGGCTGGGAAAAAGCACCGGCCAAGCTTCCAGGTCTGCTGCTGCGCCTGATGCTTGGTCATAAATTGTTGAGTCTTTCTCCTCTTCCCCATCCCTATTTTGCTTTCTCCCTGGAGTGCATGGGGAAAGGCTTTTTCCTCCTCTTGCTCCCGGGAAGGGGTGGGCAGAGCGGAGCAATAAAAGCTGGGTAGTTACCGCTGAGCCGGGTAGTTACCGCTGAGCCGGGTCGTTAGTTACCGCTTGTGCCGGGCCGTGGGTACCCTGGGCATGCTCCAGCGCAGCCACCCAGCCTCAGCCACTTGGTGTGAAGCAAGGCTGTCCCCAAGGCTGTCCCCCATACAGGGAGCCCGGAGGATGCTCGTGCGTCTGGAGGGGTTCAGGATTTAGGGATTTTTCCAGGGAACGCCATTTGATTTCTGGTGGGAGTGAGAGGGCTGGTTTATGGGATGGTTTGGGGTTTCTCTTTGGCAGTTCATTAGAGGGCCCCTATGTACTCCCACCGCCACCCTGCATGTCACCTCTATGCCACCCCATGCATGCCACGTCCTCTCCATGGCACAGCCATGTCACCCCCATGCCATCTTCCATGCCACTCCCACGCACCCCTCTGCACCCTATGTCACCATATATGCCACCCATATGCACCCTGGCTGCCCTGTGCCACCTTCCATGCCAGCCCATGTATCCCACATACCCTCCATGCCACGCTCCACGTCACCCCGTGCCATCTTCCATGGCACCCTGTGCACCCTGCATGTCACCCCCACATGCGACTGTACACTCCCACATGCCACCCCTGCTGCCACCCTGCGTGTCACCCCTGAGAACACCTATTCACCCCCACTGCCATCCTGCATGTCACCCCTATGCCACCTTTCATGCCACCCTGTGCACTCCACGTCCCCTCCATGCCACAGCCATGTCACCCCCATGCCATTTTCCATGCCACCCCCAGGCACCCCTGTGCACCCTGCATGTCACCTTGCATGTCACCCCCATAATACCACCATACACGCTCCATGCCACCCCTGCTGCCACCCTGTGTGTCACCCCCAAGGGCCTGTATTCACCACCCTGCACCCCCGTGCCACCCAGTGTCACCCCTTTGTCACCTTCCATGCCACACCATGCACCCCACATACCCTCCATGCCACCCCATGCCATCTTCCATGGCACCCTGTGCACCCTGCATGTCACTCCCACATGCCACTGTACACTCACCATGCCACCCCCGTGCCACCCTGTGTCACCCCTATACCACCTTCCATGCCACTCCCAGGCACCCCTGTGCACCCTATATGTCACCTTGCATGTCACCCCCATATACCACCATACACGCTTCATGCCACCCCTGCTGCCACCCTGCATGTCACCCTCAAGGGCCCCTATTCACCCCCGTGCCACCCTGAGTGTCACCCCTGGGCCACCTTCCATGCCACCCCACATCCCTCCATGCCACAGCCGTGTTACCCCCATGCCACCTTCCCTGCCACCCCCACGCCACCCCCACGTCACACCCCGTGTCACCCCATGCCACCCCTCCACGCCACTCCCCAGCACCCCTGGAAGCCCTCATGTCCCCTCTACGCCACCCCCAGTCCCCCCCGTCGCCAGGGGGCGCTCCCCTCCTCCCCGAGCCTGGCAGCCAGCGCATGCGCCCTCCCCACTCCTCGACCTTCCCATAATGGCGGCTGAGGGGGCCCCGCGCGGCGCTGCGTGCTGACGTCACACTCCGCGTCGTGCGCGGGGCGGGGCGGGGGCGGGGCCAGCGCTCTCCGCGGCCGGGCCGGGCCGGGCGGGCGCGTCGGGCTGAGGCGGCTGAGGCGAACGGCGGATCGCGGAGGCCCGGGGGCTCAACGGCATCGCCACGAACGGGCGGGCCCGCATGGGGGGGTTGCGTAGAGCCGCCGGTTGATCTCGGCGCTGTTGCTGCCGCCGTCGCCTTTTTTCGGCGCGATGTCGAATCCCGGTACCCGCCGGAACGGCTCCAGCATCAAGATCCGCCTCACAGGTAACGGGGCGGCGGCGATGGCGGGGTGTCCCCCCCCCCTCTCACTACATCGCCTGGGGCCCGGCTCCCCCTCCCCTCACGCCGACAGGCCGGGGAGGGGGCGGCCGCCCCCTCCCCGGCCTGTCGGCGTGAGGGGAGGGGGAGCCGGGCCCAAGGCGGGGGGGGGGGGGGAGGGAGGGGGGGGGCAGCGGCGTGAGGGCAGGCCGAGGCGGCGGCGACCGAGCTCCCCTCCTTACCTAACTTTTATCAGCCTTTTTTTACTCCCCCTTCCATCTCCGTGGCCAGGCTGAGCCGTTCTTCAATCCTATTTATTTATATTTTTTTCCTGTCCCCCGTCCCCCCCGCCCCGGTGTGGACTCCCCCGGCTGCTTCAGCCCTCTGGGGCTGACACAAATTGGGGGGGGGGGGAGGCTTTTGGAGGGAGGGAGGGAGGGGGTGTCCCAGCAGGCCAGGGCACCCTGTTCCTTCCTGGGGTCTCTTCTGTACATTTCCCCCATGGGGGGGGTCCCTGTGACACCACACACACCAGCGCCCTGCTGCTTGCTGGGGTCTCTTCTGCACCTTCCCTGTGTGGGGGGATGTCCCTGTGACACCCCCCAGCAGCCCAGGGCATCCTGCCCTTCCTGGGGTCTCTTCAATACATTCCCCCATGGAGGGGGGAATCCCTGTGACACCATGCACACCAGCACCATGCTGCTTGCCGGGGTCTCTTCTGCACTTTCCCTGTGTGTGTGGGGGGGTGTCCCTGTGACTCCCCCCAGCAGCCCAGGGCATACAGCCCTTCCTGGGGTCTTTTCTCTGCCTTCCCATAGGGAGGGCCTTGTGTCCACCCCTTCCAGCAAGCCAGAGCACCTTGCTCCTTCCTGGGGTCTCTTCTGCACCTTCCTTTGGGGGGGGGGGGGGGGGCTGTCCCTGTGTAACAGCCCCACACACACACTTTCCAGCAAGCCGGACCACCCTGCCCCTTTCTGGGGTCTCCTCTGCACCTTCCCCTGGAGGAGATCCAGGGACACCTCTCCCACAGGCTGCGTTCCAGCGAAGCCTTCCATAATGTGCCTTGCTTTGCTTTAGTTAATAAATCCCCCTCAGCCTTCCATGTGCCAAGGAGGAGAACTTGGTTGCTAGTGAGGAAGCATGCGTTTAGTTGTTTTTAGCTTTTTTTTTTTTTATAGTGGTTTGGTTTTTTGGTGGGGTTTTTTTCCCCCTTCTTCCTCACAACTTGCTCTCACCTGGCAAATTGTGCATTCAACTTCTGAAGCTCCTTCCCCGAGTAAGAGGTGATGCCAGAAGCAGTATGTGTCGTGCCTTCTTACGAGGCCTCAGCGAGGGTGCATGTATGGATAAGCCAATTTATGTTGCACCCTGAAAGATCTGGATTAAGACTTCTGGAAGCTGCTCCGGTTGATGCTGAGACTGCTGCTTTAATGGGAAGAGACATAGTTTCTGCTTTTTGAGACTGCTGTATGAATTATTAATAAATAAGGTCCAATTCGGTCTTTCAAAGGCAACAGGTGGATGCTTGGAGATCTCTTGGGCTGAAGGAGCCACGGTGCTACTCTGGGTCACTGGTATTGATCTGTATAGAGCTCTTTCTGTGGGTGCATAAAACATTGTCAAATAATGAGAAAACGGCGCTAGTTAAACTTCAGTTACAGGTTAACTTGCTTCTGGCATATAACGCAATCAGTCAGAAGCAGCTCTTCAGAAAAAATCCTGGTTTTCTTTTAATCCTTTTTTTTTGATTCTGCACTGCTTGTGCTTTAGAGGACCAAAGTTTGTGAGGATAATGTAAATCTGAAAATCCTTTTCTTGGACGTGACAAGGCTGAAAATATTTTTAGGTCGTATAGATGATGTTTGATCTGAAATTAGTTTTGTGGTGATGTATACTAAATGTCAACTCAGTCATTAATGTGGCTTATTTTTATGCAAGTCAGTCAATAAAAATGTGAGTAAAGTCACTTGCGCCGTGGTCATAGCCCTTCTTCTGAGCTGGAGGATATCATTTAAATAACAGAGAAGCTGTTGGTTTTAATTTGAAAGAATGAATGCTGCATCAAAATGCTTTTTTACTTTTAGCATGCACTAGTCTACTTCTCATTGTCCTAGCTCAGAACATTTTCTAGAAGAGGCTGAAGTTTCAGTTTATTGAGCAACTTTGTGCATTTAATTTTTTTTTCCTCTCCTTTTTTAATTGTATTGAGGAAATCTGCCTGTTCAAACACATCTTCTGTTTTTACAAGCGGGAAATCTGGGTAGTGTGACAAAAATTGCTGTATTGAAAAAAAAAATTGCTTTGGGAGGGGTTTAGCTTTAGAATCATTAGGCAATGCTGTATTCTTGGCTTTGCTGGAGACTAGTGTGCTGACTTTACCTGTTTCAAATAGCTGTAGTTAGTGTGGCTTTTGTTTTCTCATCTGTTTCGCTATAGGGAGATTTGTGCAGATTTAAATCAAGAGAGAGGACCTCTTTTGTTATGATTTACTACCTGCGTTGTGTTTCCTGTGATTAGAAACCTTTTTACATTTTGCACTACTGAAAATAGCTGTGTAAATACCACTTAGTCCAAAGATGCTTGTAAGCCTTACTTTAGTGGTAGAATCTTTCATGCTTTTTTAAAGACATAATTTTTTTTTTCCTTCCTATATTGGAAAGGTATCTGTAGTAGCAGAGTGTTGGGATCATTTAATGTGAATATATCTAAAAGCTGTGGATCCTCTGATGATTATCAGAAATGATCTTCCAGCTTACACAGAATGGTGTCAGTCCTGTCACATTACAGACCGTAACAAAGTAAAATGTCAAATAATGGATCCTGTTTGGAAATATATAAACAGAACCCAAACATCAGCAAGTAAGTTGGATGGTAGGTTACTATGGCTTTGTGTCCTATGGATCTCAAATATGCTAATCTCTTGTCGTATTTCAGTTTCTCCAAAAGCCTGTTCTTATTTCCATGGAGGCTTTCACCACTGCTGGTGTAGGAGTGGCCTTGTCTCTTGCTGCTTGGAGCAGTAGGCAAAGTGTGGTAAAACTTATTGTTAAATCTGTGGTCTCCTCATGTCTGTACTGTCATCAGAGCAGTGCAAGGGTGGCAGAATTACCGAAACAGGGATGGAAATAATGAAGAGGTAATTGTGTGTCTGCTCAAAAAGTCTGTTTGGGGTTCTGCTGGGTCAGGGAGGAACATGATCCACAGGCCAGGGGACCTTCGTGGAGCACGTGTCTCTTTTTTACTGACGTGCTTCTCTGAAACCTTTGTTTTCTGCTGCAGTCACTGCTCCCTGGGGAAGTTCCAAAGGGTTCATCATCTCCAAGTCTTACATATGTCTTGCTCGTACTGTTATATCACCCTGAAGTACTCGGGGAAAATTGCAGTCTCATTGTGCTGGGTATCAGAGACATTCCTATTCCAGGTAGCTTGCAGGTGAAGGTTGCAAATGGAATTGGAAAGCAGTGAAGAAGTGCACTAAACATGTAACTTTTCCACCAAAAAAAGCTGCAAGTTGTGTTTTGGCTTCATCAGTATGGGCTTTTTCAGCAGGGTCTCAGCTGAGGTGTTACAAGCTTGCTGGCTTCTGGTGCCTTTGTGCAACCAAGAAAAGATTGGGAAGGAAAAGGTGCTAGTTTAAACTTTATGGATCACTTCATAGACGGAGCAGGCAGGGGGAAGGATCTCCTGCATCAGGTCAGATGGCCATGTCAAGGACTGATGGCGAAGCCAGTTTCTGTAACAGAACGGCCGGAGTCAGTATAACAGAATACAAGTAATTGTCTCCAAGCATCTCATTTAGCTGCAGTTCACAGTACTTGAGTATAAAAATGCATTCCTCCTTGGCAGACCTGCCCTGGGAGGGTGCTGGGCTGCTGGTGCTGGTTGTTGCAGCTTTGGAAGGAGGGTGTGGGTGAGAGCCCTCCCATGTGTGAGGGGGAGGAAAGTGCGTGCCAAAAGCATTGGGGAGGAGTGAGGAAGATGATGGGCAAGCGGGCAGTTTCTGTGAGGTCAGGGGAAGGGCTGGAGGGGATTTCTAGGTGACAAGTATGATTCCTGTGAAAAGATGGTGGTGCTTAGCAGTAGCAAAGAAATGGAAACAGGTAATGCAGACAAGCATCTTGAACGCCACTTTCAGTTCGCTGTAGTCAGCACAGTTTAGGGAAGTCCCATCCACAAAACCTGACCAGTTAGTAGCTGGTAAATGGGTGGCTTCGGGTCTTTTTGCAGATATGCATTTGTAATTTAAGAAATACATAAAAGAATACAGCGACTTGAAGGAGAAAATAAAATATTACATTACCTTAAGAGCAGTGTTCGCATAGGATTGTTATAAAGGCACAGGTTAAAATGTGTCACAAATGTGAGTATGTTTTGCTTCCCTTTCTTGACTGATGTATTGCTCATTGCGGCAAAGTTAACCGACTGATCAATAGCAACACTAATATTGGTGACCTGGACAGTTTTATGTCCAATGTTCAGAAACAATGACTACCTGTTTAGGGATCTCTAGATCAGATGTCGTAAATACTTCATAGATAGCTGTAGTTTTATGGTCGTACATTAGAAAGGCTGCAGGTTACAGGCTGCAAGTGTTGGTGCAAGAAGGCAGAAACAGCTGGCTGCTCAGCCCAGCCTGCCTTGGCAGTTGGAATTTAATATTGAGCCGGTTTCATGCAATGAGGAACATGGTGGGAAGCAGTAGTTTAGTAGCTCCAAATTTATTTTGCATGGTAATCTGGGAGTATGTCGAAATCTATGTCTGGTTATTTTCCTCTGGTAAGGATTTTCTCTACTCCGCGTCTTCTGGGAGCAGGTTGCCTGGTTGTGGTTGGAGTGCTGGGCTGGGACTCGCCACTGAGCTTCGCCGCACATTTCCTGCGCGATGCTGAGCAAGGCGCTTAATCTCTCTGCCTCTTCCCCATTTGTGTTAGGAAGTAGCAGTGTTTTCGTGAAGGTAAATTTACAGCCGTTCAGGGTCCCTTGTGTAGGGATGGCAAAGAGGCTTGGGGCATACAGCTATGGGGACTTTAACAACAACAACAACAAAAATCTTGCTTTCATGGGGGGAAGTGGAAAGCGCAGCCTTTGCAGCCAGCCAGCTGGCATCTTTGGGCTGCCGGAGCAGGAATCCAAAGAGCAGCCTCTTCCTCTGGGCAGGCGATGGGTAGCGAGTCTCCTTTTTTGTTTCTCCCAGTAAGTCAAAACTGTGCCAGCACCATTGTCCTGGTGGAAGTAAATTAAATCTCCAAAAGGAGTTTGTTTGAATATCCCCCTCAGGCAGGGAAAGTAGAAACAATAACTACTTTATTCCTAACTTGAAACTTTCTTTTCTCAAATTGAATGTCTTCATATAAAGAAATGCAATTTGGGATGTGCTTGTGCAGTTACCTAATGATTTCTTCTTTTTTATTCCATACTACCCAGCAGTCTAAGAACAGTTGTCTCATCGGTTTCCTTAAACAGTTTTATCACATTTCTAAAATTTTGTAGCATCATACTTTCTCTTTGTGTTGCAAAATTGCACATCAATTCTGGGATAATTTTTAGTGTTTCCAATTTCTCAGCGAGGAAGTCGATTTTTTTTCACTGTGATGTTATCTATGCTGGGTAGCTGCTGTCAGTAAGACAGCTCGGAGGCTGCTAAAACTGCCACTGTAAATAAAGATAAACGAGCCCCCTTGGCTGTTTCTGTAGCTGGCTGAAGGTGTGCTTGGTGGGTCGCAGGATGAAGCAACACTGCATGGAAATAACATCCGCGTGTGGTGGAGGTTTACCTGGATTGCTGCCCAACTTGAAGCCGGTCCAGTTGACATGCTTAACGTTGGATTAATCTGGTTAGATTACTTGCTGCTATTTATGGTTCTACAGCTAACTACTCGCTCAGCTGCCTTGTTGGTTTGGGCCGTGTTGGTTGAGGCAGCATGATAGGGCAGAGTGGTCTGGAAAAGATGCAATTAAGTCAGTTGATGTATACACAGCAGAGTAACTCATTTAAGACTAGAGTGATGAGAATATTAAAAAAAAAAGGCTAGAAGAGACAGTTCCATCTGCCATTTTTTTCCTAAATTAAGAATTTAATCTTTTTTGTTATGTTTTCCTATTATGATTCCTCTGGAAATGGTCAAAATATTACTGTGAAAAGGACCAAATTCTGGAGTGTCATTAAAAGCTTTTACCTGTATTAGTACTTTGATGTTTTTCATGAAAACTGATGCTGATTGATTCTTCCAGGGTAAAACAAGCTGTTACTGAAAATGGTTTGTTCTTTCCTATACCAGCAGTTGCGGGGAGACTCAGCAAGATCTTGAGTCTTGAGATACTTGTTGACAACGACCACGTTGTTTCTTCTGTCGTGGATCTGTTTAGGTTTTAGTGTATGCCTGTGTTGAGGTCCCACGTATTGTCCATCAAGGACAGAACTACAGTTGATTGACTTCCAGCTATTTTTACCTTGGTATCATCTCACCTTCTTTAGCATGTCTATTGGAAAGCCCAAAATAAGCATGCAGGTCGTCAACATCAAGCACTCCTGTTATGGCTGGTGGTGAGGAGGCTGTGCTGCTTCCAGATTATGATGTTTCAGGTGCTTACAAATGAGTTCCTGCAGATACTGCTGCAGTAACTCAATGTGTTATCTCCTTGCTAGTCTGCTGACCCCCATTGGCAAATTTGTCACCCACCGCAGGAAAACTAATGGAAGAAAACCTGTGCTCGCACTTTAGCTGCTTCAGTGCAAATTCAGCTTTCCTGTGTAAGTCTAGCTCAAGAATTTAAACCAAGATGCTGGACCTTGGAAAGCTGAGGTGTGTGCATGTAGCCTTCTGTTAGGATTTGATTTTGGGAGAGAAAAACAGAAACAAGAGAGATTTCTTAAACCACAAAGCAAGCTTTGCTAGAGCTTGTTTACTAGTATAGATCAATTTACGAAAGATTTATTTAAGTATTAATGTAGTCTAAGAAGAAACCTGCACGTATGTTTGGTAAAGGAGAGTCAGTAAGTCCGTAACAGGTTAAAATGCTGCACGTTTTTAAACTTTGTTTCACATCTCTTTGAAGGGAGACTCAGCAATTTCTGAGAAGGGGATCCCTGAGGATGATGTTCTCTGTTTTCCATATCTCTCTCTCTTTGTCAAAGTGTTAAAATGCAATAGGAGGACATAGCAAACATGTTGAAAGTTTTCCTTTTAAATATTCTCTTATGAACTGGGAACTACATTGGGAATATTTGAGGGTGTAGGAGCTGGATGATAAATTTGACGATACTCTCTAGTTGAATTGGCAGAATAAGCATGCATGCTGTTTTAGAAAGAATCTCTCCACAGGGCTGTAATAGCTTGATGCCTTCCTCTTCAGTAAGTCATTTTTGTCAAGTTAAAGGCCAAAATTCAAACTGGCTTGTTGTCAAGGACACTAAGCACAGCAGGCAAAAATCCCCAAGGCTACCGAATTCACAGCGTAGATAGATAAAGCTGGCAGAGCGTGGTTTACTCTTCCTCCCCTCCCCCATGAAAAATCCTCTTGCCTGAGCTTTTTTTGAGGATATGGACACTATTATGCATACTAATATAATTTAACAGAACGTATTTAAATGGAAGGTTTGTTCATCTGTTTGTGGGTAAAACAATCCGTTATTGTTTGGGAGTAATGCAAAAATAATGCACAATCCCCCCAGTGACCGAGTGGTGCTGAGGGTGGCTCTGCCGTTCCAGCTGTGCTCACCTCTGCCACAGCTGGGGGGAATTGTCATTGGCAGAAGACCGGCTCCAGCATCAAGTCCCGGTGAGAACCAGCCCTTTACGTTGGCTGAAGCGTGTGGTGAAGCGCTTCAAATGGGTTAAACTCACAGTCCTAAATTGTGCTGTTATGACCATAAGAAATGATGGAAAATCCTGTGGAATTAGGTGTTTGTAATAGCTTTCTATTTTACACTTTGGTTCCTGATTCTCTTGTAAGAATATACAGCAGCCCATTTAGGAATAAAGGCCGATGTTAAACCACACTATTAACTTCAAGTATTATTGACCACTAGAACACTCCAGGAATATTATGTATCCCTGAATGTCCTCGCGAATGTGCACTTTTAGCCATGGTTGGGGTTTTTGAATGGTAGATGTTTCTTTTCCAACTGATTGAGGAAGCCGTGCTAAAGAAAATAAAATTTGTTTCTCTTTCTTTCATAGATAACCTGGTATTATCTTTCTGTTGCAGTAGTTTTTGCTTTGACAGGTAACTGGTAGTAGGTAAAGAAGTATTTCTGATAGGATGCAATCTTCTTTCCTCAGGTTGATGAGGTCTTTCTAGATGCGTTTTATTATTTGGAGTAAAATGGCATTTTTGAGTGACTGAATTGGGAAGAATAGCATTTTCTTTGACCTTTTCATATGTTTGCATTTTTGTCCTCCATAAAAATCTGACCATTCCTCTAATGGTTAGACTAAAATAAAATGCTTATGTTCTTATCAATGTAAAGTTTCCATCTCATTTACTTCACAAAAAGGCAAATTAAATTTGCATCTGTTAAAATCTATTCTTCTAATTACTTTCCCTAGTTTCCAGGACAGTATAATAAAAGCTGTCTTTTGTATTTTTCTTCTTAAAATAAAGGTTAAAAACCCCTTGAAGATAGCTGCTTTTTTATTTATTTTGAATTTAAAGCACTACTAACATCATTCTGGACTCTCTTTTTTTTTTTTTTCATGGTCCTGACTTTTCTTCCTCACACCCTAAATGTGGTCTAAAGCAAACCTGACATTGCAGCAGAAAATTCAGTCCCTGTGGTCTGAATGTTTTCACATCTTCTAGCACTTAAGGTGTGTGGCCCAAAAAGTTTATTGAAAAGGAAACATCTTTGGAAATGCGCGTGCTCCATTTTCCTGAAGAGCAAAAGAAAAAAAAAAAAAGTAGTCCAGACTGCATATGAAAATTAACTGAGTGTGTGGATTGTGCTGTTGCTTCAACGTCGGTTTTTGACTACCCAAGTGTAGAATTTAGAAAAGCGGGGAATTTCAATCTGATTCAGGCTTGCAGTGATTGATACACTGCCAGGGGAAGCCTTGTTCTTTACCCTTGCAACAGATGCGTTTTGTTTGGTGGGTTTTTTTTTGCGTGTGCAAACATCTTTAGAAGCATGTGGGAACTCTGAATTAAAATACAGAGAGGTGTCATATTCTGCAAATATAAGTCTAATTAGCAGATACCTCATTGTTGAAAAGGGCTTCTTTAGTGTTAATGGGAAGAAAATCCATTACATTTGGTAAGCTTTGGGTTTGGAATTGGGTAGGTGAATATAAGCTAAAGGTCTGCTGTCAGCCTTTGAAAGAAAAACAGGGTGAATTTTTGGGGCTCTTGAAATGATATTTACTTCAGCGTTGCATGTAGTAGAAATTCCAAGCAGTATCTTTTGTGTCTCATTCTTTAAAATGTCTGCAGACAGGTAACTGTCTTGCTAAGTACTACGATGCTCATGTTGCTATTTCATGTGTCTGTAAATATCCTACAGAACAAGAGATCAGAGAGAACATAAATGGCTTGGTGAGAAAAAAACAAGTAAGTGCCTGAAGTATTGGGGCTTTTGGAATTTGCAGAGAACTTGGGTGTATCTAATTTTGCATCTCCCAGCTATTTCTTAGGTGAAGCATTTTTATGCTGTCATCTGCTGATGCATTTAACCCACCCCTGAACTTGTTTTTAATCGGAGTGAAAATACTTCTGTTGAGGTCCCACTTTTCACAGATGAGTGCTGAAATAAGGTGAGATAAGGTTAAAAGGTATAAGTGACATTAGGGAGCTAGTAGGTTTCAGCGAGTGGCACAACTGCTTGAAACACAGCGTGCTACATCAGCCTATGACTGTACTGGGGTCAGAGGAGGAGTCCAGATTGTGAACTTGTCCTTTAATGACTTTGTTCAACTTGGTAACTGCGTGATGTAGCCAAGTCGTGTGGTATAACCACGCTCGGGTATAAATCTCTGCCCCTGCACCTTTTCCCAGAGATCCTGTAATTCATTAAATAACCCAACACTAAATTTGCTACTGTAAAAGCACAGGCTGTAGAACTAAATGTCTGGCTCTTTGTATGATGGACTTCTGCCTATTGTACAATAATTAACTAAAATATAGTGTGCTACATATACAGCTAATATGCCATAATAGGAACACCTACATCTTTTCTTCCTGCTTTCTAAGATTTTTAGGGAATTGAATGTTAATAGACTCATTTCGAGACATATTAATTAGGTGCATCTGTTACAGCATGATAAATGAGCACAGGTATGAGAGTCAGTCAGCCAGGCTGACAGCAGCATGCAAGCCCTAGATCTGCTTAGGGTAATGTAATCAGTTCCAATAACTGCACCAGCGATAGCTCTTGGTAGTAGTGCTTTTACATGGTCTAGAAGCAGACTTAGGCAAACAGAATAAACGGGCACTTTTCTCTGTTGTGTTCCTTAGTTTAAAATTAAACTCAAGAGTTAAAGGTCTGTCTGGTAACAGGATAAATAATATTTCAGTATAATCCAACAGCTTGGCTTGGACTTGCAGTCACAGTAATTTTTTTTTAATTTATTTTTTTTCAATCACAGAAGTAATTTGACTTGTCTATAAATAATGTTTTGATAAACTTCAGTAGAAATTAGCAAACTAGTCATCAAATGGGATTTATAAAAAGTTGCTTGGGAAAATGTGTTGTAAGTAGTCTGCAATTCAAGGCATTTCCTTCGCAGGATGCTTATCAAGTCTACATGTGCTACTTCCAAATTGAACTAGAACATAGATGAGAACTATTTTTGGTAGAAGGGAAGGGGGGGGGGGGGCGGGGGGAGAAAATAAAGCCCAACTTTGGAAAGTAGTACCAGGGTTTCTTTAATTGTTGCCTTAGGATGTACATCCTACAAGTGTGCAGAGAGACAACAGACTTGGAAACACCAGAAGGAGACACAGTAATCTGTGATGTTTAAGATGATACTGGTGTAGTGTAAACGTGACTGAAATAGTTATTGTAGGAGTGGTGAGTAAATATACTAGAAGCCTTTGAATAAACTGACTTCTCTTTGATAGTCCGTACAAGTGAAGTAAAGACAAAATGTCCTGCTTGTTTCTGTGATGTTTCTTCACCAGGGAGGCTGTATCAGGAGCAGCTGCCAGTTTTAAGGATGGTCATGCTTCCAGATGCCAATGTGGAGCTATTTTTTTATGACAGCAGCAACCAAAGATCTGTGCAGGGGGTCCTGGTCATGGCTGCCAGCTTCTTCTGGGTGGTGGAATTAAGTTGTTGAGATATCAAGGGGAAAAGGATCCAGCAAATATTTTTGCCGGGATTTCTTCTGGATCGGAAAGCTGATATTGATCAGTTTTTTAGGCTTTTTGTGGCTTCACAAATCAGCCATGAAACCTGTCACACAGAAGCTGTCTACAGATTTTGGGAAACGGGGCTGCCTTAGTTGACCATCAGGCTGGTGGATAAATTTATGGGACAATCTTAATCTTTCCAGAATAAAAAATCAGCAGTCTGAAAAAGAGATCGTACCTGTCATTCTCTCCTGACTAATTTTTGGCTCTTAACCTGACCTCAGTCAAATTTGAGAAAGGGAGAGACATTTGAGAAAGCATACCAGGTCTCCAAGACTCATGGAGTTGAGTAGCTTGGTAGAACAAGTCCCCCCTCCTGAGGTTCACCAGAGCTGCCAGAGCGGGCAAGGATGGGTGCCTGGTCCCAGCTGTGTGGACAGGAGGTGTAAAAGGAGTAACCTGGGAGAGGAGCTCTGAGGTAGGAAGGGGAGGGTCATCTATGTGTTAAGTCCACCACACACCTATTGGTGAATTAAACTCCTGATTGCAAAACTGGACTACAGGTGCTTTGGGGTGGCTTTTCCCCCCCCCCAAAACTTAACAACGTTCTCTGCAGGGAACATCCAGATGACTTTATCAAGCACCTGTTTTATAATACTCCCTATATGGTTTTTTTTGACTTAGGGGTTCTGTTTTGCTTCTTAACCCTGATGAAATTGTGTGTTAATTCCTTACACAAAGGTTCATCTGTGTCCTGTGAGCCATGTCGCTTACAACATCAGACAATGCATCAACCTCCTACTGGCATTTTTTAATTAAAAGAACAGAACTATCGCTTCAAATTAGTGCCACATAGCTTATTTTAGTAAGGAGTGAAATGGTGTTTAAAGGTTTTTCTCTTATGAAAATGTTTATTAAATTTTGCTCTCTTTTGGTTCTGTCTAGTAGTTTGTCATTCAGTGCTTGGACAATATCAGATCGCTGGGTGTGCGAGTCCTGTTAGTGATAGGAATGCAAATAAAAGGCTTGCTTTTAATATCTCAACTGTTTGATAAATAGGAACCACCTTCTTAAAAAAAAAACCAAAACAAAAACCAACCAAAAAAACCAAAAAACCAAACAACAACAACAAAAAAATCCCCAAACACCAAACAAACATTATAATATTTTATGGTTCCCACAAGGCAAGCATTAGCCTATTTTCAAGTGCATTCACTGTGTTGAGAAGGTAGTGAAGAAATAGATATTTCTAGGAGCTTCTGTGTCATGAACTGTGAAGAGATGTTTTTTGTAATCCTGTTCAGTGAAATTGTTAGGCCTCTGTTATACTAAATTACTGTGAGAGCAAGTAATATATCCAGTGAGAGCTAGCCCTAGTGAGAATTTTCCTCATACAGCATTTCATTTTATCAGGAATATTAGCACTCTTAACCATCCATGCGAAATGTAATGTATTGAATCTATTTAATCAATTTAAAATGGAAAGCAAATGTCTTAGGCTTTGACTGAACCAGCTGTCCTCATGCATTGCTGGTTTTAGATATTAAAATTTGGACTTTGGATGTGTTAATGTAGTAGTTTGGTAAAGAACGTTTTGTTTAGGAGAACTGTTTGCAGGATCCTGCAGCTGAGTGGTGTCACTTGCATAAAATCCCGTCTGAATATGAAACACGAATGTGAAGGTTATATAGGCAGCTTCAGTTTATTTATATAATACCTTTGATCAAGATATCTCAGAGCAGTAGTGGAATTATAATTTATTGATGTAATGGCCACTGACATTTTGTACAAGGGAAGTAGCACACAGTTGCTGTTGCAGGCAAAGTGATGAATGTGTAACGTTGAGAAAATTGTAATCAAACATCCTGGTCAGAATAATGCACTCAAACGTTTTCATCAAAATCCCAGCCTTTGTGACTGAGGATTCAATCGGAATTAGAAAGGTTGTTTCCTTTGAGTAGCTTGCAAGTGGTTCTTTAAAAAAAAATTTTAAAAAATTGCCCAGAGAGGGAGGGCGGTTAAGCCACTGCTGAGAAACTGACTTTGCAATGAGTGTGTTTATTTTTTTTAGTTAAAAAAAATAAATAAAACTTTGCTAGATTGCTACATGCATGCTGTATGTTATCTGTTTTCATTCTAAACTCTATTTTTATTTTGCTCTCTGAAGCCAGTCTGTAACTAAAACATTCCTGGCGTCTTTTGGCTGGAGATATACTCAAAGATGTTTTTCATCCTACTTTCAAGAAGAAGGTTCCAGCCTTTCTTGAAGCTGCTCCAAAGGAAATTTCCTTCCATAGTGGGTATGGTGACAACGAGGGAAGCTGCTGCTCATGGTCCAACAGCTTAGTGACGTCCCCTTGCTGTTGTCATGTCCTCCCATGCTTAATCTGCATACAAATGGAAATATGTAACAAAGCTAGATGGTACAAGATAAGGATTGGAGTCACTGTATCAGTGATATTAATTCTGCTTGAGCTCACTCAACTCACGAGTTGGTTGGTAGCAGAATAATGTGGATAAATGTTTTGGGGCACAAGGGAAAGGGGCTGTGTCCATGTCCACAGGCGACAGACCTCCCTCCCCACCTTCCGACAAAATCGAAGGGTATTTGCTGTTGCAGACTGGTTTTTCTTGCTCAACCATAGATTGGCTCTGACCAGTCTGTTTGTTTTGTTGTTCATCCCTGGTGACTGTCAGTAGCGCTGGGCTGAATAAACAGAGACTATTGATCAAATTTGAAGTCATTAACTTGGCAGTTTAAATAGATGCTGTCCTATATAATTAGAACAAGGGAGTAACACATAGGCTGATACAGCTTTATTCTGAATAAAAGCCTTCTTTTAATGAAATCTTGTTTGGTGCTATTCAGCTCTCAGTTTTGTGCCTCCCATAGGTCACTGAAGAATTAGACATTTTGTTTAAAATACCTAAAGTGGATTGCTTTGCTTCTGTAAGAGAGCGGTGACACTGATGTAACATGGGTCTGCTGAACTTTAATAGTAATTGGAAATAGCGTTTGGAAGACGGGGGTGCTAACGTGAGGTTGTTGGTTAACCACATCCAGCTAGAGCATGTCTTGGGGAGGAATACCCCTCCGTATTGCCTCCCGTCTGAGCGAGCGGCATTCCTTCCAGCTCTGAAGCACTAGCGGTTTTTGATTGTCCATCTCGCTGCCGCTCAGCTGAGCGAAACACATGCCCGTTAGATCGGGATGTTTATACTCAAACACAACGGGTGATTAATTATTTCTGAAGGAAGACATTTCCATTTAATGGCTACTGTTGTGCGATATTCCTGTCAGCCTTCTAAATCATTTTAACATTTTAGGTGGAGCGTGGCCATAAGTCAGACGGAGTATTTTGGTGTTTGTGTTCCGCACTCCTTGAAGATCTGTTACAGACGACTGGTGGTGTAGTGTGAATGCACCAGCAAGGAGCAGCAATAATCTCATTAATACGTGTGCAGTGTGTGCCTGCAGACAGCCCGGTGCTCCTGAGTCACACTGCTGTGAGTCCCTAGAGAGCGTGCAAATTCAGCAGTAGGATGCACACGTATTGACCCACATTTCCTCGGGCAGAGCAGCAGTCACGTGCATCTCATTGCCTGGAAATCAGATGAGAACTGATGTGACTTGGTTCATCCAGCATTTGCATGACCCAAGCCAAAGTGCTTTTAGGGATTTACCACTTGTGTGACTAATAAGTGATTAGGTGGATTGTAGAGAGTGTGTGTATAGGAGTCTTGTAGACAAGACTTACTGTATAACAATGGCAGCATCAAAATGTCTCTAATGCATCATTGTCCTATTGTAGCTTTTAAATAGGACTGCTTATTAAATCAGATTTTTTTTTCTCTGCATAAAAGCTTTCATACTAATTCCTAGGAAAGTTTGTTAGGTAGGGATGTTTTTCTTGCAACAGATGGAGAAATGTCCTATAGAAAAAAAAATAGTGGTTCTGTACTGGGATTAGTAGAAAGAACAAAAGTAGGTGAATGAATGATAAAAATTTGGCTTCCAAAAGCTATTAATATCTCCGTAATTGCAGTCTTTTTTTGGAACAAGTCTCGTTCCTGTCCTGCTTTCCTTTCCCCCCTGCCACAGCTTCCTTATGCGTGGCACATAGACAGACAGCCCCCCTGCTTCCCTATGAACTGGTGCCACCACTGTCACCTCCCGCTCCCCATGCATCCCCTGCGAGTTCAGCAGTGCTGGCGCGGGGCCCAGGCTAATAAGCCGAGACGAGGTTATTGACTGGCAGGTATCCAGCATCACTGCTCACCTTTTAGCATCGGTGCCCTTCACTAATGCAGTTGTGTGTTTGGTGCTTTCTGTGTTTTTGCATTTGTAAACAAGGAGGGTTTAAGCTGAGCTCTCTGAACAAATGAAAAAACCACCAACAAACCTGCATAAAGAAAGTGGAGAGCGATTTGTAACATCTTGGGTGGATGTTGAAAGGGATTACAACAGGCTGAATAATCACAAAACAAACTAGTGAAGAATTCGGAGTTGAAAATTTCTGGGAATTAAAAGCAATATTCTAAAACAGCTGATGTACTTTATTCAAAATCAGAAGTGATGCCAATAATTTAATTTGGGTGGACACAATTTTTCTTTCCTCTTCCTGAATTTAAACTTTGCACCTTTATTTTAGATTTTGTATTGCAAATTACTAAAGTATTTTTTCCCTTTATGTAGCTAAGCACTTAATCAGTCTGAATTAATTTTTTAAAATTTTACCTGGACAGTCAAGGTGTCATTTTTCCAGTTTTTAGCATGTGCCTATTGAATTGTCTGGAACTGGATGGATGTAATTTGAATATGAACTGGTAAAGAAGACAAAAATAGATGTCTGGCTGCATTTTGCCCAGTGTCAGTACACAGAGTTGCTGTAACAGGCTCATGGTTGGTGTACCTACAGAACCCCGGTCTGACAATGGCTGCTGCAAGGGTGATCCCCATCTGTGCAGATGGTGGGGGGGCTGTGCCCCTACCAGCGACCAGGTCCTGCTCAGCCTGGCTGGATGGGCTTGGAGGAATACTAGGTGGTGCTTTACGTGAAACCCTGCTCCATTCTTGACGTAAGGTGTCAGTCGTTTGTGACAAATGAAACTGCTCACCTCCCTTTTAGTACAGATTTGCTACAGCAAGGTATCCAGGTAGCTTTTTTTTTTTTTTTTTTAACCCCAGTAATACCTTTACTCTTGACTGTGTATTTTAAAACAAATGCAGTCCTCCCATTTCAGTAATCTCTACTGTCTTGTATTGGCACTAGCTGAAACCCAGCAAAAGAGTGGCGGTTAAAACTGTTCACTAAACATTACCTGTACAAGAGCTGGTAATAAGGTTACCATCATCAAGACAAGAAGTCAGTACAATGTTTTAATTCCATCTAGCATGGGCAGTTTTCCCCACAAGACACTAAAAGCATTTATACCTCAGTACTAAGATCCAAGTTAGGATCAAAACTTCATTTATTATGGGCTATTAGACTATGCCACTTCTCTCCAGCACCAGCTCAGTCTTGATGATCCATATGTTTGTTATCCTCAGGTTGATAACGACAGCCCAGGGAGCTACAGGAAGAAAGAAGTACTTCTGAATGAATTCCAGCTGTCCATTCACTAAGTAGCCTAGAACAAAATGAACTCATTGCTCTAGGCTTTTGTACACTCTTAACTTCACTGAATATTGACTTTCACCGCCCTGATTTTTAAGTCTGAGCTCGCTCTCAGTCTGTTCAGAAGGTACTGCTCCATCTCATCTGTTTGCTATCATGCTTACTGCAAAACGAACAACAGATTTGCGAATAAGGAAGGCAAAAGCTGTAAGAGCATGAAAAAGTTTCTTTGGCAGTGAGACCTGTGGCTTTGAAAAGCTTTCTATGACAAGACTTGAGGCTTTTCATGTTTCTATCCAAACATGCCAAAAAGCACTCAGCATACCTCAGTTAAAATACAAGCATGGGAAGCAACTAGATGCGCTAGAAATTAGGGCAAGTTTGTAAGTCATTTGTTAACCTGAGGTATGTGGTTTTAAAGCAGTGATACTGTGCTGATGCCTTGCTTGAAAGAAAGAATGCTTTTCATTTACTTGCAAAAAAATTTGGGGTGTTGACCGTGTCTCTTGAAAAGTCATCCAGTGCCTGTTGGAATTTGTTCTGGTAGCAGTTACTGAAGTTGTTAGTGCTAGAAGAGGTGCTTGGTAAGTGTTATTCTTTGCAGTAGATGTCTAGCAACTGCTTGTTCAGTTATTTAAGAAATGCAAAATGAGTCTGAGTATTACTAAACCAGCTTAAGCCCAGTGCACTGTTCTTCCTGAGGTTTGTTCTTTTTATACCTAATATTCTGTAGGCTAATTTTTTTTCTGTACAATTTCTGTATTGGAGAGTTTTCACTCAAATGTTTCAGAATGAACAAAGAAGCATGAATTCTTGAATATTGTGACCACAGCGGTCATAAGTGTATTATACTTTTATTTGTGACTTCTAAAAATTACTCTGGCAAAATCTGTTTTTTCATATTTTCAAGGTTTTTAAAGATATTTTTTTTTATTTTAATTTTTATTTTTCTTTTTCCTGGCAGTTAATTTCAACACCAGCAGCGTCCTAGGTCACCTAAGCAATTGTCTTGCCAGCTTCCCATTCTTGGTTCACAGTGCAGCATTAGTTTAACAGAGTTGAACAGTCCTACTTTGACCAGAACCAAACCTGTATATTTAGCTTTAAAGCAGTGTTCCGTGTGAATTGTTTAACTAAAACTCCTCTACTGATACATTTAAGCCTTCATGGGATGAACTAATAGTTTACATAGTTTACAACTTACACATAACTTAATGCCATTCATTTTTTAAATAACAATGTTCTTGCTTTTGAGCAATCTACTTGGCTCTTGATGAAAACCAGACATTAATTTTGTAGCATTTATTAAAATACCTCCATTGGAAACTTTTGTTCCTATGAAGTTGATTTTGTACCTTATTTAATTGCAGTAAGATATCAAAGAAGCCAAATACTGGTTCTGTCTGGAAAAACAAATCTCAGTTCTTAAATTGAGATTGAGAACATGTTCATTTGCGTTTGTTTTTAATCCTTTACAATAGTTTATCATTCAGATTGCTTTGAAATATTGAGACTACCTGTACATGAAGGGATGTAAATACCAGCCACTCTTTGGAGATAAAAAACATATGTTTTAGGTTTAAAACTGAAAAATCTGCTTCATTTTAGCTTGGAAGTTTTAGACCTTTACTGTTCGATAGAAATTCAGTGTTTGTATTGAAACGTTGCTTGGCTGTATTTAGTCAAACTTTGCCAAGATTTTCAATACCAAGGTTTCTGCTTTCACAGGTTTTACGTGTTTTGCAGTGGAAGGTCAGACTTTTTTTCTGCTTTCTGCAAAACAGGCAGATGTTTTGAGGCAAGACAATATGTATATGAAGAAAGCCAGAGATAATATTGGGTTAGAAAGTACAACAGTTGTGTGTTCTGTTCCTATCATTTCAAAAATGTTTTGCTCCATGGACAGAACCCCAAGGCTTACGATTGCTTGGGCTTTCAACTAACACTGGGTCTATGGTTAGCACCCGCAAATGTATTGCTTCTGGTTTTGGTCTCCTGTCCTGTACTTTTTTTCTCCTTTATAAAGCAGCAGAGAGCAGTTGTGCAGGCTTTTCTCCTGGACTTAGGAAATGAACGTCTTGTAAAATCCCTTAAGTCTGTAAATTGGATGGTGTTTTGTGGGTGGGGGAAAAAAAAAAAAGCTGCTGTTAATACAGAAATGTACTTCTAACTTGAGTTTCACAAACTGGTTATAAAACATATAGTTGTAGTAGTGGTATGAGTAGCCCCACAGAGAGTATCTGGGAAGAAGGGGAATCTAAATTTCTGTGTTTTGTAGTAAACATAATACTTACTGGAAAAGCTTTTTATGTACTGAATTAGTAAGCAAATGATCAGCTGCACAGGAGACTCCTTATAAGCTTCTTTTTGGTAATGAAAATAAGGTGTTTAACACTTTATACATTTAACTTATGAAAGTAGAGATCAGAGGCATATTAAATTAAATACACCTAAATTAAATGCTGACTGAGCAGTAGACTGTGCTACACCGGAGCTCTCCTTCTCCGTTACAGGAGTGTCAACTATTTAATAAGTAATTTCTGCCTAAGTAATATCTAGAGTATTCAGGAGGGGAGGTTCTATATTTGATTAGTAATTCACTGCTGTTCATCTAGCATTTTCCAGAGAAACAAATCTATATGCCTGAGGATTTGGACAGTATTTCTAGAAAGGACCTTTTGTTTGCTGGGAGTATGGGAGTGGGGCAGCCTGGGACCTGCTGTGAGCAATGTTGGGTTGAGTATATGATCCTGTTAGGTATTGACATTTGTAGAGATTTGAAAAAGGTGCTTTGAAAACTCCCAAGTGTTAAAAGTACAAAATATTTTTGGCAATCTTAGTAAAACTCAGTTTGGAATCTGAGTTATGAG
Source organism: Falco naumanni (assembly GCF_017639655.2). Taxonomy (NCBI): domain Eukaryota; kingdom Metazoa; phylum Chordata; class Aves; order Falconiformes; family Falconidae; genus Falco; species Falco naumanni. Next base: position 84,382,134 of record NC_054057.1, on the reverse strand, counting down.
TGCATGTGGGTGGAGGAACATGTTTTTCATGCTTTAGGAATTTTTTTCCAGATGCTTTCTCAGTGCTTGGGTAACTATAAAAGTGAAGTATTAAGACTTCATCATGGATTTATTCCTTAATTTTAATGTAATTTAAGAAAGTTGAGCTACATAGTTTCCTGGTGTGTTTTTAACTTTATTATGGCAATAATGTTGCACAGCGCACATTGGTTTCTGTTCCAAAATGTGAGCACAAGTATGTGCAAGCTGTGCAGTTAAGCCTGTCTTGATAGACACCACTTGCTTGAAAATATTAATTATTCAATGTAAGTGCACGTGGTTGGAGATATAAGAGATGTAAGGGAAGAAATCCAGAATCGTGTGTGTGTGAATCACAGTGACTACAACTTGCACAATGAAGTGGGGAGTAAATGTAAAATGTGATTTTGTATTTCCAGTAGGAATTATGTCATTGGATTGGTTTTGTTTAGCTGTCAGCTAAGAGATTGTGTTTGCCTTGAGAATGGGATATTGTTCTGTGTGGTTTTAACAGAAATTTGGAGTTCTTTCCAGATATTTCTGTTTCTTGCTAATGTGTGCAGAGGCAAACACTATAGCTGAAGCCTGAGCATATCCTTTGTTTTCAGAGAGTTGGGAGACCATTTGCGGACACTTTAACAAAGGAAAAGCTTGACTGAATTTGGGAAATCTCTCTCTACAAAATTATTACTGCACTTGGTTGTGATTCTGGCAGATGTGTTGGTGGGAGTGGAGGGACTGAGTTTTGCAAACCGTGCCGTGGATAGAAATGATTCTATGTTCAGTTTTTCTCTGGTAAAACTGTGTAATTGATAGGGTGTTTTTTGAGAAGGGCTGTAAAATGGCGATAGTAATAACTGACTTACCTCTTGAATTTCAGTTCTCAAAGTAAGCGGTTGTGCTTTGAATGTGTCGGAAGATAGTTGCAAAGAAAAGCTGCAAGGATGTGTGAGGGAGGATGGTGCTTCAAGGGCATCTTCTTGATGACAGAGGCGGCTTCACCAGTTAGGGTCTCACTCTTGCCGCAGCACCTCTGGCTATATTTCTTATAGCTGAGTAGTCACTGTAGGGCCAAGAAGAATAATTAGCTGAAGGTAGTGAAGCAGCAGTTTGTGAAAAGTTTGCCTTTAAAAATAAACCTTTTTTTTAAAAAAAATAAATTCCCTGGAAGTACAATTTGAGTGAGAAATAGGAGCTTAATGTAGCTGGAATTTGCCTTGCAGTACATGGGGCAAATACATTCCACGGGAAGCTTCTGCTTTTGGAGCTGAGGCTGGGCTGAGGGTGATCTGCAGAACCCCAACGGTCGGGGGTTTGTGTCTGTCTAGGAAATAGGAGACTGTGTAGAGAGTATGAGAAGGTTCTTGGCCCGGAGTAGAGGAAGGCATAGCAAAGTTGTAAGAAAACTGATGTAATAGCTAGGATTTAATGAAAGATTTAATCTGGGAGGTAACCTTTATCTCAGGCATTTGTTAGGGGTGAGCTGAGGGGGAGGGGAAGAAGAGAAAGAAAAGTTAGTATGCAGGATAATTGGATATGCTTATTTCCACCTCTGATTTGTGCCTTTCTCTGATTCTGTACATCAGAATTAATTCAGCTTCCTATTGATCTCCCTTTTTTATCCCTGCAAAGATCTTCAGCTAGTTCCATAACTCTTAGTGTTTCTCCAGGTTTTACACTAAGTCGGTTCGTTCTTAAACTTGCTTTACTGGTCTTGCGTTGCACGCAATCTCAGTTAACTGGGAATTTAATGAGTCTTGTTCTTCCAATAGTCCTATGCTGTCTTTTTAATGATTTATGTTATTGAGGGCTAAATCAGCCCTTGCTGGTGTGTATACAAAGACTTATTGTCGGTCAGTGCCCAGGAGGATTTTTCAGTTTGAGTAATTCTTAGGAATCCTGGGGATGAAACTCTTCTGTTTTGTCAACTTGGTATTGTTTGCACTACGAGGACTGACTCTTGTTCATGACTGGTTTCTGCTTAGGTAGGATGGTATTTTGATTCCTGGCTAAGTAGATACTTTAATGACATGTTAATGGGCTAATAAAAATGGCTTTTTCTGGGTGTGTGGTTTTTTGAAGATCTCTTCAAAGTTGTCTAGTGTTTGCAACTGGCTGCACGAAGCCAAGTTCCAACCCACGAGGAAAGCATGCCTTGAAAAGAGGCTTTGATTTTTACTGCAGCCTACACAAAAGGGCCACAAAAAGGCTTCGTGTATCAAATCTAGCAACTGTTTGAGAATTAAGGGTTTTTTAATGAAGCATTACTTTAATCTGGTAGTCAAGGTCTGCTTTAGCATGAGTTCAGGCAGTCTTTCAATGTCAGGGCATGATGTATGCTGGTCCTGAAGTCTGAGGGGTCTCTGGAGTTTTTTGGTTGGTTTATGTGTCAGATTGCAAATCTTGTTGGCATCACGATGCTAAGATCGTTAGTGAAGGCCACTCCATGTACACGCCTGTATAAAATTAGTTCTGTACAGCTAATTGGTTTATTTGGCAAAGGTAATGGAAGACTTCAGTTTTGTTTATCTTTTTCGGCATGCTAGGTGCTGCAGTGATTCAGGTTCGGTTACTGAGAAGTTAAAGCAGTCCCTGGGTTGATGCATTTCAGTCTCAAGCAGACAAAGAGAAAGACCAAAAGTATTCTTAAAGCAAACAAAAAGAGGACTAGAATAGAAACCTTGGCCTTTGTGGTGACGATGTAAACTCTAATTTGTGAATAAAGTGGTGTATTTCAGTTCAGTGATGTGGCTAGCTGTAAAGAAACAGCATTTTTACACTCTTAGTGTCTTCAGCCATCTTTCCTTTCCCATTAAACCCTTTCTCTTGTACCCTACCAAACAGAAATTGTTACCCTTAAAAAAAGCCAGAACACTTAACTTCATGGGTTGCCTAGTAGTAGAAATAAAAACAGACTTTCATCTGCAGTGAAGTCTCATTTAAAGTAATGTGCAGAGAATAGGAACAGTAAGCAGGGTTATTCGTAAAGGCAGTTCAGAAGGGGTGGCTTGTGGTATTCAGAGTATTTTCCACAAAACACTCCGAACCATTTGGACAAGAAATGATTTCACATAACAGATTCAGCAAAGATTTTAATTGTGGGCCACAGCGCTTTGGGGCGTTAGAGCAGCATGTGGTAAATAGCTGATGTTTGCTTTTTCTTTTTTTTTTTTATTTTTTGAGGCTTTTTTACACTTCAAGCACATTATTTTTGCTGTGTAGCCTTCTGAAAACTGTTTTTCAGAATGGCAGAATTTTTGCTGTGGAAACCAGCCTATAAGCTCGCGTGCATGGGGGGCTGTCCTGCTTTCAAAAGCAGAGCTGGAGCAACCTTACCTCCAACACAGGGTACCAGCTTCACAAGTCAGAAGCTAGGCAAACTTTGAAGATTAACAGCGAAGTTTCCATTACTTGGATGCATCAAATTTGACCGGCTTTGCAGCCTCTTTTGTTTTTCAGTGGTAACCAGTAATTTTAGTTTCATTTTATGTCAAGATCTTTATTCTGCTCTCTTCCAAAGCCTCATTGTTCTTCTTTATTTCTTATATGGTAAAACAAACCAACCAACCTGCAATGCTTTTAATGATTATGCTGCATATCTCTGATTAAAGATGGTCTACACAGAAGTAAATATTAAGTAAAGTCCTTTCTACGTCATCAGCCTGCTGGCCTGTGTTTATCTTCTGTCAGAAAGTAAAACGAATGTATCCTGGAATCTAGCTGCCTGTTTGTACAAGCACAAATGATTAACCTGGAATATCAAAGGGAAGGCCAAAGATGGTGGAAAGGTGTATTTGCTAGCATCGTTCAGTATGACCTTCCCCCTGGCTTTTCTAAGGAAGATGTGAGCATACTGCTGCTCTGTCTTGTCTTCAGAATTAACTTGAATGCTAAATTGAAGGCCATCTTTAGCTCAGGTCCTGTCCATGTGTAAAAGTCCTTAGTTTGAGCAAGGAGGCTCTTGCCTTTAACTCGCAAAGTGTGAATGAATGCAGTCCCCGCTGCAAATTTGCCTGCTGATTTGCATTGGCACAGGCTGGAACCTACAGAACATTTTCATCGCTTACTTCCCCCCCTGCTCCCTCCTGGTCTTAAACCACGATTACCTAGTTTTTACACTGTGCAGCTGAACACAGTTGTAGCAGCTTAGCACTGTGCTGTGGGATGGGGTATGTTGCCTGTGAATAAATCCCGTGTTGATGCAGAGACAGCGATGTGAGGACTCTCTTGCAGACCAGCAGCCATCCTTTGGACGCTGCCTGTTCAAGAGGAGGAACTTGCACATGAAGGCTTTGATTTTGTGGGCTGGGTCTGTTTGGGGATGGTTGAAATGGTTCCTCACCCAGGCTGTCTTTCTCTGCCTCCTTTCCAAAAACGCTGGTCTCGCTGCGGAGATAGGTGTCTCGGTGTTGAAGCAGCAACTTTCTGATGCAATTCTCGGCTGGGTTGTTCAGACATCGGTGCCACTCCGTACTTTTCTTACTACACCCATCTGTAGCTTGCTCCTGCGGCACCTCCTGAACCACAGCAGATGATTCATTTCTGCTTTGGAAGGAGGGTGGACAACTGGGGGCTGGCAGAGGAACCACTCAACTCTCTCAAGTTACATCTGCATTGAAGACATCCCCAGGGTGAATACTGACTTTGTATAAGGCTCGTCCTTCACCTCCTGCCAAATATGCTTTCACAGTAGTACTTTGCCCAGCTGGCTAATTTGGCCTTTGAAATTATCTCAATAATGTCAGGTACTTAAAAAAACATTCCCATCCCTTTATAAATATTATAATCTAGATGTAAAGACATTGTTTCAGTGTTGTTTGGGATCTGTTGTATTAAAAAAAGTTCTTTGGTGCTGTGCAGCAATCCAGAGCGGAGTATAAACAAAAACTATGTCAAGCTGAAACAAGTCGGTTGACTTTGAGAAGGCAGAATGTAAATGCTCAAGTCAGGAGAATTAGTACCTTTTGTAACATTGCAACAAACGCGGGGAGATTGCTCTTGCTGACAAGCCCTAAACCTTTCTTGTTTAAAAGAAAGAAAAACAAAAAGAAAAAGCACTTTGGAAAGACGGAAAGTAGGGAGAGATGGTGTTGGTGTGAAGCCTGTGTAAGGCGCCTCTCAGTTGCCTGGTTCACAATTAAGTATCCATCCCATTCTCCTACACCGCCTGTGATGCAGGGATAAAATTAATAACTTTTTAAGCCTTTGTAGCTGAATCTACCCGAGTTCAGGGGTTTCAGGCTTGACGTAGCAGCAGTCAGGTCCTGCTAGCAGTCTTGCTGAAGTCTTATTGGAGATGATGCATTTAAGGAGCAAATCTGGCATATACCCAGCTTTACAGAGCAGGGAGGGGCTGTCTGCTCTGCTGCTGGCATGGTTTCATGTCCAAGTCTCCCGTTGCTGACCTTTGTCACCTGTTTCTTTACTGGAATTTAGAAATCTATGGCTTTTCAGTAATAGAGCACTTGAAAATATTTTTTACTCTAGTGGGTTTAATATGCAAATAGTGGAACAGAGCCAATGGTCCATCTCGGGCAGCATGATTCTGGAGATTGCTCCATAAAGGTTTATTTTGGCTATTAGCTGCTGTGCCAATATTTTTCTTACAAGAAAGAGTAATGGTTTTTGCAACCTAAAATTGAGGGTTTCACAGGCTGCAACTGGAAAATTGGCAGCCGTGCTCATCTGCTGTAGACTGAAAGCGTGTGGCAGAGGTAAAAGAGTTAAATGAAAAAATAAAATTCTTCAATAATGGCTTTAGAAACTTAGGCTGCTAGTTAGCTCTAGAAAGCACACCTGAAATATAGAATAAAGGTAATAATTATATAGTCAGACTATATGCAGATAGTTACATATGGCATACTTTTCCAGCTCAATAACATATTCTTAAAATTGAGGATGGGGAAGTAAAATGAGTTATTGAGTTAAAAAAAAAAAAAGCTCCACCTCTCACAAGAACGTTAAAATTCCTTTTGGCAGGTACTAGAACATTCAAATTCTGATTTTACCTGTACTTATTCCCTGTTTTTTCTGGTATTTTTTCCTCTGAAGCACTCACAAAAGGAAGAGGAAATTAAAGGTTGCTCTGTTGTCCTTCCATAGAACAGCGGATGGTGATTCTGTAATCCTGTTTTGTTTCAAATTGAATTGCTGTAGTCCTGCAGACTTCTCTTTTTGGTCAGTTGTTTAAAAAAAAAACAAGAGAAGCTTTCTCTGATTATGCATTTTGCCGATGTCAGGAATAAATAGTTCTTAATCCAATCTAAAAATAGTTTTGTAGTGCAGCTGCTTTAATTATTACTAAGACGGAGGATTTGTGTATTTTTTGCCATGAACATCTGGGTTAAACAGTGCACCTTTTGGCTCTGTCTGTCTGACATCTGAATTGAGGCAGTTTTTATTCCATTAGCTGTGTTAGATGGGGAATGTTGCTCTGCAGCTGAGAGGTGAGCTTCTAGCAGAAGGGTAAAAAACCAAACGAAACAACAAAAAAAATGAATAAAATTGTTCCCTTATTTTTGCTACTACATCTTCATTTTACCCAATATAGAGTTCATGTAAGAATGAGTGTAAGTCAGGAGCAAGGTGAGATAGAAATGAGGAGCAATGGTCCGTACCAGGGGAAATGGCCATTTGAGTGTCTTCTGAGCATTCATCCTCATGCTGAAAGATCAGAACTGGGTGAGAAAGAGACCACCTCAAAAATAGCTCTGTCTTTTATTGTTATCTTCCCCTCTTAGGTGCTAGTTTTAAGTAAGTTAGAGGTCTTAATATTTTCATCTTTGGCTCTGTAGTTATTTTGCCTCGCCTGTTGTAAGAGTTTAATGGATACTGAATAACTTGTATTGCTGAGATTGTACTGAGCAGTCCTTATTGAAAAGCAAAATTAGACTTGTAGCTGGTAATAGACCTGGTAGACATGGAGATTGATGTGAGTTTCCTGATCTGATTTTTGCTTAAACTACTGTGCTATTTAGTACAGTTGGAGAGAGGGAAATTATGTCTCTTTTTTTGGCCCTTTCAAAGGGAAACGTACTGATGCAATATTTTTTTTAGTATTTATTTTTTCTCTCGAGCGAGGTTCTGCCATACTTACCACAAACCCTTTCTGTATTTGCAGACTGCTTAGGCCTTTATAGCATACATCCCATGTTTTATTTTACGATGTATCACATAGTTTTGTGTGCAGAAAGCAGGAGGCTGCACTGTATTTGATGGGACTTAGGCGCAGAGGTCTCTTCCAGGAGTCCCAGAACCATTCTTGATTTAGTAACTGTTTAGTCCTTGTTCTAAAATGGGTGCGTTCTGAAACAACAAAAATCTGCCTTAGCACCTGTGTAAGCATGCAGTATAGAAAATTAGGAGGTTTTAATACAAAGGGACGTTCCTTAAATCTTCTGTGTATTGTAACAATAGAACAAAAGCAGCAAAGGAATTTTTCTCTTTATGTAAATCCATATTCCAGTCACAGATAAAGAAAACAATGCTCACATTTAACATTTGGGTGTGTTTTTATGAATTATGATCAGGTAGTATTGTATGGTATGATTGCTAGAAAAGGATTTTTTTATGGTTTTAAGATTTCTTTATCTGATACTTTGTTTTGCAGTATTATGTGCCAAGAATCTTGCAAAGAAAGATTTCTTCAGTAAGTATGCCCTAATTCTGTAACTTTCTATTCTTGATTAATCAGATTTATTTGTAGATTATGCATTACTGTTGTGACTCATCTATGTATGTCATTTGTTCTGTGGTTTCATTGGTGCAGCAACATTGCATTGCTACATGAGTACACGTTACCCTGAATTGTATTTAGATAGATTGTGTAGACTCCAGTAGGGTTGTAAAGACCAAGGACTCACAAATTCTAATTGAAAGTCTGGCTGATGAGACTGCAGCCTGCTTGCAGTCTCACAGTTCTGTGTCGGGGGGGGTACCAAGAGCATCCATCTCAGGGTGGCTCTATTTGTAAAGGATGCGAGTGAAATATCCCAGTGCTGCAGTCTTGATACTGTATTAAGGACTGAATAAAAATGACTGCTTATCAGTATGCATGAGTCACTTAAGCACATTTAAATTAAGCACATTTAACCTTGTGTTTTCTAAAAGCTTTCACAATTTTTGGCAGATATAAATCTGTACGACAGAAGTTATCTAATGATGAAATCAGTTCTCTATTCTGGATTTCCTACAATAGTTTTAGGATAATGGTAACTTTCTTTTTTTGCGGGGGGAAGCAGAGGCTCACAAAAGTATTATGTTGGAAGAAACAAAACAATAAGTACTGTGCTTAATAGCATCTTTTTGCTTCCACAGGACTTCCTGACCCATTTGCAAAAATAGTTGTTGATGGGTCAGGTCAGTGCCATTCAACTGACACTGTGAAGAACACATTGGACCCCAAATGGAACCAGCATTACGATCTGTGAGTTGTTTGTAAGGTCATAAGTAAACAATATTCCAGAGATTTCCTAGTAATTGGAATGCAAGGGTTGACACTAACTTCATTTTGTGTTAGCATGAAGAGTCACATTTGCTGAGGAGGACTGTTTTTTTGCAACAAGAAACTACCTGTTAATAAAAGAGTGGTACTTTGCTTTTAGGTGTTTGAATTTGGAAATATTTGTGTGTCACGTACACAGCATAACTGCTTAGAGTAAGCTTTACTGAGCGCTGCAGTCCAGCTTTTACAGAACATTGTTCTGTTGTAGTGATCTGTTTCCTTCAAATTATTAGAAACATAAACTTTGAAGTTTTGTATGTTAATCAACTTGTTGCATAGCTTTTAATGAGGCTGTCTGTACTTAAATTCATGTTGCAGCAATATCAATTTAACATGCTGTGTGAAATCATAGTGCAGTAATTCATTAATAACACCATTTCAGACTTAAGCACTTCTGTATTTATAATAAAGCAGCATGACCAATGTACTAAAATGTATTAAAATTTGTACCAAATAAAGCATAAATTCTGCAGAGTGAAGAGAGGTTATTTTTTCTAAAGTAACTCTTATAATACATATTTTTCTAGGTATGTTGGGAAGACAGATTCCATAACCATCAGTGTATGGAACCACAAAAAAATCCACAAGAAACAGGGAGCTGGCTTCCTGGGGTGTGTCCGACTCCTCTCCAACGCCATCAGCAGGCTAAAAGATACTGGATGTAAGAACAATTCCGACCTGGCGCAATCAAGAACCTTCCATGCTTTGTATCTGAGTAGTGAATAGTAGTCCCACTCACCCCTCCCCAGTGTTTTGTTGATCTTTCCAATTCTCATTTGCAGACCAGCGTTTGGATCTATGCAAACTAAATCCCACAGATACCGATGCTGTACGAGGCCAAATAGTGGGTAAGAATACTCTTAGCTAAACTTTCACCTTCCTGGGTAAATATACTGTATGGACAAATGTTGTATTAAAAGAGAAACGTGTAGTCATTATTGCTTCTGTACCTTTTCTGTGTTGTTTCTTCTGACTTTAATGGGATTAAATTACGTAACCTGAAAATATTTGTTGTACTGCTATGTGGGAGTTTGTTTTCTATCAGTTGATAATGGAAAACAAAAAGAGGGAATGCACCTGGTGAGGTCCCTAATGCAGCTCTGGGAGGGTGAATGCTGCTGTGAAACCTTGCATTTGGGCCAAGGTGACGGGGCAAAGGGAATCTCACGTGGAAAAGAGGATCTGGAGGAGTTACAAGAAATTCTGCAAATTGCTGTTTTAATACCTTTGGCTCACATGTAACTCATGTGCAAATTTCAGTGAGGCAGTGCTAGTTTTATGGTTAATTTACCACCCCCACCCCCCTTTTGCTGCCCCCCACCCAGCCCAAGCTTTTCATTGATACAGAAATATTTGGCAAATGCCAAATTCTCACCGTAACGATGACATCTAGTGGTGAGTAATTTTTTCCCAGTTTACTTTTCCGGATCCTCATGGAACACAGATGTAGAACTTGACGTGTTTGGTATTTACAGAAAGAGACTCAGCTTAAGTTTTGAGGGGGTGATACCTATGGTTTCTCGTCTCCCTTTTTGGAAAACCAGTGATGCTTTAGGGTTGTAGAAGTAGTTTTGGTAAGTGGTGTGCTCTCATGTGTAGGATATACCTTTCCTTAATATTTTAACCTGTATAAATGTGAGTTGTTTGGCTTTATGTTGTTGGGTTTTTTTAAAGGGAACAGTTGTTCTTTTATTATTAACTTGTGTTTGGTTTCTTATTTCAGTCAGTTTACAGACACGGGACAGAATAGGCACAGGAGGTTCTGTAGTAGACTGTAGAGGGCTTTTGGAGAATGAAGGGTAAGGATTGTTTTCTTTACTCTTAATTAGAAAAATGGTTTATATGTGGAAAGAATGTAATTAACACTAGGAAAACTAAACGTCAGTGTGACTGAGATATTTTCTGGGAATATGTGTCGGGTAGTAAGGTTAGAGCTGGATACTTGCCTAAAGAAAATAAGCTAAACTGGGTAGGACTTGATAGTTTTTGTTACCTGTGCTTGTGGCGCTTTTGGTGCCAGAAAATTGAGAAATTTGGGGTATAAAAACATTAAGAAAGTGACATATCTTGCATTAAAAGTTGCAGTACTTGAAGTAATGGGGAGAGAGAGAGAAACAGTTATTTCTGCATTCACTTCTCTTGTGATGGAAACTCTTGAAGTTTCCCCATTTTCAGAACGGTTTATGAAGATTCCGGACCGGGAAGGCCGCTGAGCTGTTTTATGGAAGAACCAGCACCATATACAGACACTACGGGGGCTGCTGGCGGAGGTAACTGTCGCTTCGTAGAGTCCCCCAGTCAAGATCAGAGGCTTCAGGCACAGCGACTTCGGACTCCTGAAGTCAGAGGTCATGTACAGACACCTCAGAACAGACCGCACGGTCACCAGTCGCCTGACCTACCAGAAGGCTACGGTAAGAGTTTTCCAGAACTATAAAATAGAAGGTTTTTTTCAGAAGACTTCAGAGAAAAATTCTCCCATTTTGATATATAGATGCAGCTTACCTGTTAGGACATGCAGTATCCACGTGCATCTAATGGTCTGCGTTTTGGAAAAGGAACTAAGCAGTGCAGATGGGAATTTGAGATTGGGTAATTAGCAGTTGGCTATGCCAGGATACACTGAGGGGTTGATGGTAAATTAAACATGAGGTTGTGGTATGATGCTGTTACAGAAAATTCACTGCTAATCTTGGCTGTGTATCCAGGGAGAACAAATGTAAAGAGATCTTTAAAGTAGAGCAGTAATGCTATTTTTTCCTTCCCCCTTGGCATGTTGTGTAGGTTTGAGCCCACATTTGAGAAAAGATCAGGAAAATAGAAAAGCAACAAAGCAGCCAGTAGTACAGAAGATTAGGGAGGATAAGATTAAGCATAATTTAAATCTTGGAAGAGAGCACGCCAAATCTAGGAGTAAAGAACTCTAGTTTGGGGATTTGGGTTGTCTCAAAAACCTAAAAATAAAAATACAAACTCAAACACATTGGTGCATGGCTTGCGAGTTGCAAAAAGAACGTTGGAAAGTGTAGTCAAAGTGAATTTGTGAAGGACAAAACAGTCCATGCTGCAAGAGCTCAGGGGGATGGCTGAAGTACTTTCTCCTCGATCTGACAGAAAGATAATAGTCTAACGGCTTTAAATAAACTGTTTATTCAGATTTTTTCAGATTTGTAATTTAGAATACTCTTTCTTTCTTTTTCATAGAACAAAGAACAACGGTACAGGGACAGGTTTATTTTTTGCACACACAGACTGGAGTTAGCACATGGCACGACCCTAGGATACCAAGGTATGTAATTACAGTTACAGTCAGGGGGGTTTGGTGTTTGTGTCCATGACAGTAAGCCGAACCTTTAAGAGCAAAAATCTGTGAAATGGCCTGCTAAACTTAAAGGGAGAGCTACAAGCAGAGGAGTAATTCTGGATGTTTCTAGTTACCTTTTCACTAAACTGCTCTTTCTGAAGGAAAGCATTATCTTGTGAATTACGTAAAACAAAAGGGGAAAAAAATATGTAGCCCTTCAGGAATTCCCATTTTCTTCCTAAAATGTCAACATCACTTTTGTTTTTTGGTGAAGCAACAGATATCTGAATGTTACCTAATATTTTTTTTTACTTTGTGTGAAAACAGTTTGGACTGCAAATTGAAGAAAACGGTGACTGCTTTCTTAAAGCCCTTGTTTATTGAGCATTTCACCTGTAACTTTGTTTCTGATAGAGCTCACTTACATAAAACTGAAGCAGAGATTACTTCTCATCTTTAAACTTGAAGTGGTGGGGTTTTTATGCTTTGGACCAATGATTTGCAGCTAGAAAATTTGAATCATCCACATGATTAATGTAGTAAAGCCTCTTTAAACCCTTAACCTGCACTTAATCCAGGTCTTTGTGACTAAGGTCTGGCGCTCTTCCTTGAGAAGTTCTGAATCTGGGGTGTTTCGCTGGACCACCTGCACACCAGATTCAAGAGCGAAACACAAAGTTTGTAACTTTTCAGCTGCTGCGCAGGCTGGATAATACATGACCGTGGTACAGGATATTAGAAAAATGATATAAATAGCGTAGGCAAAAGTGTTGATAAAACCACAGTACATGGAAGGATATGAAAAATAAAGTTGGGAGAGAGGGAGAAAATATCTGATGGTAGATTAGCTAGTATCACTGGAAGAAGAAATGACAATGCTCATTTGTTCATGTCACTCGTGTCCGGCTTGTGTGCCCAAAGCATTGTCTGCTCTTCAAGTGGTGCTGGCTGGCCTAATGAAAGGTATTGCCGCTTCTCCTGACAAATCTTAGAGCCAGGTTTTCAGGACCAGCAATGTAAGTGGACACGAGTGTCTTGTGAGTCACAGGTCACACTTACTTCAGTTAAAGGTGGCTTTTGTATTGCCAAATTGCAGTGCAAAAACCTAACCTTGGCAGTTAGCATCGATGTAGGTTAAAACTTGATGTAATCAGATCTTTACAGTACTTTCAGATGCCCAGCTGATTGAAACAAATGGTTACAACCATAATCATCTTTAAGGAGCCTAACTAAGGCTTGTCTGTCTGCCTATGTATCCCCTGCTGTCTTACGCTCACTGTGACACTAATGAAGCCTTTGGTGTACAAAGTGTTTCTGCTTTTCTAAAACCTCTCGGTTTACTCATTTATATTGACGTTGCATAGGTAGATTTAGGTAAGGAAGTACATGGAGCGGTGTCTTCAACCCTGGATAACAGATGAATCCATGCCAGCTGCCTAGAGAATACTTTACTTAACAATAGCTTTTCTGTCTAAAAATAATCTTCAGGTTTCCCTCCTTCCTTTTCTTGCCACTCTTGGTGTTTGCCTTTATTAGGTGGTGGGGGCCCTGAGTGTTTTCATTTTTCTAGGTGTAAATACATCCTATGTATTGTATTTAAACACTACCTGGAAGTGAGCGACTTCCTTTAGCAGCACTTAGAATGATACCCAAAATTTATCTGTGATGAAAGGGATGAATGCATCGGTAAAGCCTTACTCTCAATGATTTATCTGTGAAATAGTTAGGATTCTAACCTTGTCTAATTAAAGAGGTGATTTATTTTTTTTTTTTTTGTGACCTTAACATTTGGCTGCATAGCCTCTTAATTTACTTGGGTGTTTGGAGACAGTGGTTTGTGCAGAGGCCTTTGGTAAATCATTTGGTTTTCTGCATGTGGATCACATTAATGTTAATGGGAATTTTTCTGTGACATTTTTGGTATGAAAAGTCTCTTCCTCCTCCTACAGCCCTGAGAAGCCCTGTCACCACCTAAATGATGATGCTGCATATTGAAGTTACTTCTAAGCTGTATGGCTTTGTTACTTTACCTTTCAAAGTTACCGCCTTTCAAAGACGGGTGTTTTGCTGATTTATCTTGCTATCCGTGTACCATACATACATGGGGAGCTGCACTGCTTCCATTGAGGATTCTGAAAAGGCAGCATTAGAATAGCTATTCTGTCCTTTCTAAGACTTTCATAGCCTAGAATCACCAAATTCATTCCCCCCTCTCCCCTGAATGTAAATTGGTTTCATCTTAACTTCAGAAGTGCTTTAACATTTTGTTTGTTTTTCTCCTTAGAGACCTTAACAGTGTGAATTGTGATGAACTAGGACCTTTGCCTCCAGGTTGGGAAGTTAGAAGTACAGTTTCAGGAAGGATATATTTTGTAGATCATAACAACAGAACCACACAATTCACAGATCCACGACTACATCACATCATGAAGTAAGAACCCTGCCTGATAAATAATTTGTGTCGTTTGGATTCTTAGACCTTTTATTTTTATCTACTTTTAGCTACAGTCTAGGAGTCATGAGGGGCTGAAAAACTGCATGATAACGATACTGGGGAACAGATGCAACTAGTGTGCTAGTCAGGGTCTGAGCATTGGTTCTCAGTGCTGGGTTTATCTAAGCTTTTTGCAGGGACTCTTCAAAAATGTGTTTGCTATGCTTTGCAGTCCTCAGGTTTAAGGGAGGGCTGGCTTATTTCTGCACAACACTAGTCTCTTTAAGCTGGTTTGACAAAATTGCCCTAAGCTGTGCTGGAGTGAACACGCAGTTCTGGAATTGCTGGTAGAGGGGCTGCCTGGCAGTTCCACAACAGTTGGCTCCTGCCTGCCTGGATTAACAGTTGTAGCTCTGTGCTAGCTATGGGAGACCTGAACAGGCTTCGTGCTTCCTTGAGCTCCAGAAAACAGGAATATAAAGCCAGCTAGAGTCTGCTCATTTGCTGCTGTGCACAGCCAGTTCAGGTTTAGCAGCATTTAATAAGCTGCAGCTCTGCATCACGCAAAGGCAGCCGAACTGTTACAGTACTGACCCTGGAAGCAGCCTGGTGGTGCTCGTTGTGCCTAAGATCAGACTTTTTCCTGGATCTGAGTTGTCTGTGCTTGAAGCCAGCTGAGGAATCCCTGTACCTAAAAAATAATTGCTCCACAACCCAAATAAAGTACTGATGGATACTGACAGTTGAATGTATGAAGTTGCAACTATCTGGGACAGGTACCTCTTTCTCTTTTGATAAATATAGATACGGTACTTTTACTGTGTCCAGAATCCCCAGCCTTATCTTGCATGGAGCTGGAGTAAAATTCATTGCGGTTGTTAGATAGTTGCATTTATAAAGCTGTAGTTTGTTCCATTAGATGTCTCTTTTCATGTTAAACTCTTGAAAGTTGACTCCATATGGGAGTAATAC
Organism: Falco naumanni; assembly: GCF_017639655.2. Taxonomy (NCBI): domain Eukaryota; kingdom Metazoa; phylum Chordata; class Aves; order Falconiformes; family Falconidae; genus Falco; species Falco naumanni. The sequence continues at coordinate 84,366,903 of NC_054057.1, read as the reverse complement.
CAAACAAACTTTTTAATTACTGCTCAGTCAGCATTCAGTGATCGTGCTCCACAGCCTTCCAGAATGTATTGCCATATGAAAACTGAGCTGAAAAGTGCTGAAACTCTTTATTGTAAATATCTGTATTTCTTACATCCTTGAATGTAGGGTAATGATGCTATGGAAGTTACCCAGCTGAATACACATTTCACTCCAGGTTCTTCTTAGAGAAGCTTAATCAGTTCTTCCATCATTCTTTTAGATATTCCTTATTGTTATGCTTCTAGAATAAATATTTTACTTTTCTTTCAAAGCCATCAATGCCAGCTAAAAGAGCCGAGCCAGCAGCCTCTGCCAGCTCCAAATGAGGGATCACTAGAAGACGGTGAGGAGTTGCCTGCACAGAGATATGAAAGAGACTTGGTACAAAAGTTGAAAGTTCTTAGACACGAGCTCTCTCTTCAGCAACCTCAGGCTGGTCACTGTCGCATTGAAGTGTCCAGAGAGGAAATATTTGAGGTATTTGACTTTTTTTACTACTAATAGCAGCTTTTGTCACTCGAGTTGAGTAAAACTAATCTTTGCTTATAGCAAGTTTGCTTCAAGAGGGAGGTAGTGAATACCACCCACCAGTTTGCTTCAGATTAGCACTTTTAACAGAATAATATTTTCGGTAGTTGAGCAGCAATCTGTGTATTACAGTAGTGCATCTTAGTAGACTTAATTATAGGAAGGAAATAAAATACCTAATTGTAAAAATACACATATAGGAATCCTACCGTCAGATAATGAAGATGAGACCAAAGGACTTGAAAAAGAGGCTTATGGTGAAATTTCGAGGAGAGGAAGGCCTGGATTATGGAGGAGTAGCAAGGTGAGATTTGGGGGTTTGTCTGACACTTTTTAACTGTTAAATTGTCCTTAAAGTGACCCGTGGCTGATATCACTCCCTTTCAAATTACCTGTTAGTGGTATGCGTAAGTTATTTGTTTATAGGCAGTGCTTGTAACTTCGGTCTTCATATCATGGTAGATGGGAAAGTGGAACCATGTGATTTAACAGTTGTCCCACAGCCCTCCTGGTGTTAAAGGCTCATGCTAAATGACTTGGTATGCTTTGTATTTGGGAACATTACTGGAATTAATACCAGATTGACGCGTTTCTGTTTCCCCTCTTCTCCATAGGTACTCTGTTTTCATCGCCATTACCCAGTGAGTGTAAAAGGCTTGTTTAGGATAGGCTATTGATCTTACTGGAGAAAGTGCTGATCTCAGCAACAGGCTCCAGTTTCATAAGTGAAAGTGTGATCAGCTCAAACTGTGAGGTCTTTCAAGAAGCATATAGACTCTGAAGTAAAATCCAAATCACAGCAAAGGATTTGTTAAATGCACCTCTCTGATTTCCAGTGAATAGATCATGAGACGATAGGGGTTCCTTTTTGTTATGCCTCAGCCACATTCAGGAGAGTCCTCTGATCTGTTGGAGCAGGAGTGGAGATGAACTAATTGTAAACTAAAGGCTAAACTTTTAGAGAGGACTTGCCTCCCTTTTAAAAATAGTAGTAATTCCCTGTGGGTTTCATCAGATCTGAAGTTGATTGTAGCATCACCAAAATGCTCATCTTTGCAGTGGCTCAAATGCATTGTGTAAATTCACTGAGCGATTTCTCAAATCCACAAAGGCTGCATCACCCACTTAGATGTCTTTCAGTAACCCATCGCTGGACAAAGGGAAAAAGTTGGAACATTCTGAGCTGCCTTACCCGAGGCAACCTTGAGTGTTGACATCCTGTTGCCCTGATGGCTTTCCTAATTGCCCATTTGTTGCAACAGACTCTTTCAGATCACCATGGCTCCACATCTAAGCATTACATTTGATAGTTCTCTCAGAATATTTTGGACTGGGATGGGTGTCCAAATTTAAGAATAAAGGGGCATTTGTCGTGGTGAGTTGGGAGGTCAGAAATAGCTTTAGTTCCATTCCAACCTGGTATGTTACTGAGGTGAGAGAATTTACCTGACCCCTCCTATTTTAATGTGTTTGGTCTCTCTGCCCCTTCTGGCAGCAGAGATTCTGTAGTTATCGAGCATTTGCAGAAAAACAACTTTTCTGAAATCAGCTCAGTCACTGGAGGTCTTTAAACAATAGATTTTTTGACCATTTCTTCATACTGTACAGATTGCAGAGGAGCCGATCTCTTAGTTTCCAAATACCTGAACTCTGTACAAAGTCAGGATTTTTTTGGAAGCGGGTCTTGTTCAAACTCAGTTTGTTGATGGTGTTGTCTAACAGCCTGCTATAGGCTTCTCTAATTGACTTTAGTCCCTTCAGTACTTCCATACTAAAACCAGTCTGCTTGTGCGTGGAGTAAGACACTCTGTGGGTTTTTAAGCATACCTTTTTGGTTTGCAAATGGAAGGCAGTACAAGGTGATCTGAGTTTGAAATGAGCATTTCATAACTGATGATTCACATTAATTGTGTTGTCTGAAACTTAAGTGGAAGTTGTACCCTTCTAAAATACTTTTTTTTTTTTTTTTCCCCCCGTTGGGCAGAGAATGGTTGTATTTACTGTGCCATGAAATGCTGAATCCTTATTATGGACTCTTCCAGTACTCTACAGATAATATTTACATGCTGCAAATCAATCCAGACTCTTCTATCAATCCTGTAAGTATGAACTTCTGAGCGAGCAACGTACCTACTTCAACAGCTGTCCCCTGCAGTTTTTTGTTATAGTTGTTTTTCCATGACAAGAGCGTAAACTGAAAGGTAAAACAGAATAAGAATGTGTTAACGAATCTTATATTGATATAGTGTGAAGCAGAAGGGTTTTGTTCAGAAATTAAAACCTTGATGGAAGAGGTGTCCTTTGATAAATACCTGATTTCTTTGAGGTGCACGGTGATTTTTAGAAGGTGGATGGAGGTGAAATTCATCTTCACTGTGAACGCAGGCGGTTGTGCAGACAGCACTGCATTCTAAGCAGGGTTCACCCCTGGCAGTAGGGGTTTATGTGCCTGCCTTGCCCTTTCTTAACAAGCTGCTTTGCTTGCTTTTTTTTTTTTTTCCCCCTTACTGGAGGATTTGTATTGATGCAGACCCTGAAAGGAGCAGCAATTCTGTATTAGTACAGGCGAGTTCTTCCTGGCCTGACATTTCCTGACATTTTCTCCGTAAGGTGGGGAAGATGGATTGGCAGAATCTCAGCTGTAGGATTTAGGCCTCAGTATTCAAAAGTCAGTTTATAAGCAACATGAAAGACATGAAGGAAATAAGCACATGGCTTGCTTCCTGAAGAGCAAAAAGATTTTGATGGTTAAAGAAGAAACTAATGTGTTTGGAATCGTCGTATCTTCTTGGATTCTGGAGGTTTTGTGGGGATTTTTTTTCTTCCAAGTTTTGCCCTTTGAGAGGGCTAGAGAACTTGTATCCAATTGATTAATCGGGTAATGCACAGAGACTTGTTTGAGGCATTTAATCATTAAATGCTTGTGATGTTGGTTGCCTTATGAGGAAAAATGGTGGCTCCTCTTGCCCAGAGGGTTGCCGGTGGCTCGCGCGGGTCGCCGGGCTGATGGCGCAGACATAACCACAAGATGTCAGTCTCTGCTGCTGCCTGATTTTTCTCTCCTCTCTCCCTGCAGGACCATTTGTCTTATTTCCATTTTGTGGGTCGGATAATGGGTTTGGCTGTGTTCCATGGACACTATATCAATGGGGGGTTCACGGTTCCATTTTACAAACAGCTTCTGGGGAAGCCCATTCAGCTCTCCGATCTGGAGTCTGTTGACCCAGAATTACACAAAAGTTTAGTCTGGATCTTGTAAGTACTGTATTTATCAATTGTCTCACTGTAGGGAAGGTGGGATAGAGTGGCAATAGCAAGATAATGCTTTACTGAAAATGCAAAGATCTTGTCTCAGTGGAGATCTACAAAATTACTAAACTACTGTTTCTATGTCTAAAAGCTCAAGGTACTTGAGGAAAAGTTCTCATTGCACACTCTGTGTTAGCTCTCCTTGCAGCAAAGTAAATACTAAAACATTAAATGTTGCATGGATACAGTAGAATATCACAGCATCAAAATCCAAACTCAGGACAGAGTTCTGAGGGGAAGTACAGCCTTGTTCAAAAGAAAACCGACTTTGGTTAAAATGGAAATAAATGGAAGTAATTTGGATTTCTGTATGCTTGCAGTTCAGGAGAAAATACAACGTTCAGTGTAGCTTTGGGACTGTTCAGCATTTGCATTATCTCAATTTCTTTTCCTAAATGCTGTTTTGAATTTTTTATTTTAAGTTACTGATGTTGTTGAAGTGCTTCACACTGGTATGGACCAGATTAGTGTTGTGTGTATGTATACGTATATGTATGTGTGGCTTTGTGTATATAGAGTTTTATTCATTACCCTGAGTACTACTAGAATTAGACGGATGACCTACATCTGACCAGGCTCTTCAACATGCATTAAGCGTATGGAAATGGGTGGCTGTGGCAGTGTTCCTCTTGAGGTGTGAAATGCGGATGGCTAGTTACCAGGTGTATCCTGAGGACAAAGTGTTCAAATAAACTGTCAGAATCACCACTGAGAGTTACCAAAATATCAGAAATACTCTGTTTACCCCTCTGTCTTTCCATTGCCAGAGAGAACGATATCACCCCGGTTCTGGACCATACATTTTGTGTGGAACACAATGCTTTTGGGCGGATTTTACAGCACGAGCTCAAACCAAATGGCAGGAATATTCCAGTGACAGAAGAGAACAAGAAAGAATATGTCAGGTACTGCAGAACAAAAATATATCCTGCAAATGTAGTGGAAAGATGATTTTTCTTAATATAGTGAAACTAATGAAATAAGTATTTGGGGAGGAAATACCTGACTTATAAATTACATGAGTGTTTTCATACAACAACAAAATAAGATGCGTGAAGATGAAGCTGTGAATTATACGTTCTTTCTTCTGTTGATGGTGCAATAATGAATTCTTTCATAATACAAAATGTGTGTATTAAAGCAAGTTCCTCTGTAAAATGAGAGTTTTCCAGCTCTGCTACAAAAAGCCCAGTCCTGTCTAGCTCATCATCCTTGACTGTCTTTACCCCCCACAGGTTGTATGTAAACTGGCGTTTTATGAGAGGAATAGAGGCACAGTTCCTGGCTCTGCAGAAGGGTTTTAATGAACTTATTCCTCAACATCTCCTTAAGCCTTTTGACCAGAAGGAACTTGAGGTATGTATTTTATCCACATAGAATATTGATTTGTAATTTGTTCGATCCACAATCAAGCACCAGTTTTAAAAACAAAACCCCGCAAGCAGACGACAAATAAACCCACAAAACTTATTGCTGTTTATATACCAGAAAGCTATGTATTTGTTTAACAAAACCCTTTTCGGTTTTTTCTGGACATTCTCGAGAGGGCTACTTAAAGAGAGAAAGACAAATACACCATGTTGTCTAACTAAGGACTAATGCTGAAAGCAGGTGGTCTGAGCAGGGAGAGAGTACTGCAAGTTTGAGGAATTCTTGGCAAGACCTAATGTGTTATCTACCCCAGAATTTGTTTTCCTCATAACTTTTCATGCATGGCTGGTTTTATATGCACATAAGGCATGGCTTACAGGGACTAAAATAGAAATGTAGGACATATAGTAAAGAAGTTAATTTGTCCTCTCATTTAATCCTGAGGTGCAGAATGCTGCCTCTTTAAAATAATTCCTGTTACAGCAATTTTTCCTCTGTTTTTGCCTTTTTTAAAAAAAACGAGGCAACCTGTGGAATATCAACCATTTGTGGTATTGGAAGCACTAGCTTTGTGCTAGTCGTTCGTGCATACTGATTAATCCCATGAAGTTATTGCATTCCATTTACTAGCTGCTTGAAAAGGCAGATTAAAAATCCATTAAATATTTCAATACTGTCTGTGTCAGAACAGTCACAACTGTCCTAGTAACGTAAACAAGTGTAAGTGGGTGCAGTCTTGGCATGGAAAGGCAGCTGCTAAACGGTAGCTCTCGGAAATGTGATCATCAATGTGGAATATTATGGGATATTTAGAATATGACACACATTTTGTTTTGGGGGATAGAGTTTTCTCTAAGCCGTTTATTTGTCACTGCCAGGGGAGGCAGTTAGGTTCATGGCCAGCAGTGACTTCCATTTACAGTATTTTGCAACCTGGTGTAATGTGGGAGAGAATTGAAGTAATATGTGCGGTCTGTATCAGAGCCCCTCACAAACGACATCAGAAAACAGATGAAAAGTTTCTGTAGTTTGTTGTGGAACAACAAAAAAACCAGGATGTTACCATAAACCGAGCAGGATTCTGTCGCAGTTGGTACTGGCACCTCTAGGACAAACCTGCATCAGATCAGTGATGTGGGGCACAGTAGGTGCCCTGCCTTCTTCCAGGAAGAAGATATGCTGTACTTATAAAGATATGCTGTACTCTCCAGGTAGCATAGATTTAACAAAGCAGGTCTTGAATGGGCTTCTAGTTCCCTGTGCAAATTCTAGTTCTGGGAAGTGGACCCCTTGACCTCCGTTTCCTTGCCATTACACATTACAGATTTACTGCCAGTTTGAAACTGTTCTGAAGCGTTACCTTGCACCAAAAAGGTGCTTCCAGTGGATGAGGAATGCCAGGCTTCGTGTCGGATGTATGTTTTTATAGCTGCAAACCTGAAATGACTCTGAATGTTAAAGCATGTTCTAATCCTTTAATAGCTAATCATAGGAGGCCTGGATAAGATAGACCTGAATGACTGGAAGTCAAACACGCGTCTAAAGCACTGCATGGCAGATAGCAATATTGTGAAGTGGTTCTGGCAAGCGGTGGAAACATTTGATGAAGAAAGAAGGGCAAGGCTGCTGCAGTTTGTGACGGGTTCAACACGTGTCCCGCTTCAAGGTTTCAAGGCTTTACAAGGTGACTGATGTGGAGGCCGAGTTAACCGGTGGTGGGAGAAAGAGATAAAAATCGTGTGGTATTTACTAGCCCCTTGTAAAATATCAGTGTATTACTGGATAACTCAAGCACTTACAAACTTTAGATCCCAAGAGCCGTTTTACATTTGTCAGCAGCTCTGCTGATGGCGAACACTTTAGCCATTGCTGATAGTGATAGGAGCTGGTAAATCTGTCATCATGAGCGCTTGGACTGATGTCAATATTAGCTTATCGGTCTCCTACAAAACTGTGGACTGATGTTAAAATCATAGCGTGCAACCACACCACACTATTATAGAGCTGACCGAACAACTTGTTCACATGAGAATTGTAGTCCCTTCGTCGTTTGGCCACAAACCATTAGACTTTAAAAAAAGTTCCTGAAAATCACAGGTTTTGTCATTGGAAAAGGTGGCAGTGTCCTAGACTGTTGTGATTCTCCTGATAACATTCTACCTGTTGGCTGAGAGTAAACTGATGTTCAAAATTAAAATACCTCGTTCTGTTTTACAAGGAAAAGCTCCTTGTACTTAAGCCTTTTCATTTTTAAAGGTGCAACTTCGTTAATGTAGAATTTAGCAGCTTTCCAAAATAACTGGTCTGCAAATTAATTGTCATGAATAGTCCTGTCGCTTCTGCCATCCCTTCATCAGCTGCACATCTGATCTACAGATCTCGCCTATGACAAACTTGTTTGCAGCTGCAACTGTGATTTGCTCTCCTGCCTTTTTATAAGTAGCAAAATTTGCGTGCGTGAATGATGTTTAGTTGAAGTGCATTAACTAGAATGTCTGTCTGTAAGGTTCTACAGGCGCTGCAGGACCCAGACTGTTTACCATCCATTTAATAGATGCAAACACAGACAACCTTCCAAAAGCCCACACTTGGTAAGATGAAAACATTCTGCATGCCACTGCTTGCTTTCCTTTTGTCTTGGTTTAAAGGAGAGTCATCTCTGTTTGTCCTGGGTATGGATTAACCATCTGATGAGCAGAGATGACTCCCAAGTGCACTCTGCTAGCTTGAAAATACCAGTTCTCTGCAGCCCGCAAAATAATCAACTTCTCTTCTTATAGCTTGATTTGTCTTCTATACTACCTGTGGTTTTCATTTATCCCAGAGTTGATTATTCTGGATAGCGAGATGTTTGTAAGTTTATTTCTATGTGTTCAGCAAAAATATTCACCAAAAAATCACTCGCTGCAATGAGACCTCGTGCAGGATTACAATTTTCAGATGTAAAATGTAGGAAAAGCATGCTATTGGTATAGTATAGGCACAGAACTGAGCTCTTGTACGGAAGGCTCACTCTGTCAGAGACAGGAAATCATTTCGGCAGCGGCACAGATTGTCTGCAGGCAGAGCAGGGAGCAGGCCTGCCTGAGGTCTTGCTTTATTTGCAAGTCCCCTGCATCTGCCACCTGCCGCCTCCTCCTCCTCCTCCTAAACGCTGCCCTATTAAGTCATGCATTCCTGCTGCAGAAACACAGTTGGTTTTTATCTTGTGCCCTTCGGCCACTGAAGTGGCTGAGGCTTTCTTTGATTTTTACAAATTTTATCTATATGTCGCTGATCTAGAATTTTTTTCCAATAAATATTTTGGATTCACATGCTGCAATGTGTTGTTATTTCACCTCTAGCTTTAACCGGATTGACATTCCGCCTTATGAGTCATACGAGAAGCTTTATGAGAAGCTGTTGACAGCTGTGGAAGAGACATGTGGGTTTGCTGTGGAGTGAAAAAGCAACCAAAGGAAACAGATGCTAGCTCATGGACCACCAAATCAAAAGCTAGAAGAAGCTTGCTGTGAACTTCCTGCTAAGCTGTCTGAAGCATCGGAACTCTAGACAACTTAGAGATGGGGCTGTTTCCCTTCCGCCGCTGGTGGATGAGGGTGGGGGTAGGGGCTCTTGTTGGTGGCTTCCAACTCAATTTTCTCCCCTTTGTTACAATAACCCCTTCCCTCTTCTTCCATCCCCCATAAAACAAAACGCAGCCAAGTTCAGCATTTGGCTTTGGTTACACAGGATATTCTGCTAGATTTGTAACACATATTGTGATAGGGTCGGTGACCTGTGGGTTTTTTTTAATAGGAGAATCAAAGTGTAATTAAGAATGAGCTTAATTTGCTGAGGACTTGCAACTGGTAGGTATACCTGGTTAGTTTGTCTTAAATCAAGCTTGAGCCCTTGTAGAGTCCAGCGGGTGCAGAGCGTCTGACTGGCACTAGAATTTGCATTGCACATTTTCAACACCTGTTTAAAAAGTAAACTTCTAGCAGAAGATACCTCCATACGAACACTTAACTGAAAGGTAAAGAAATCCAAGTTCTGCCTTAGCAGGAAGCTCCCAGTGGAAGCTGTGGCTCACCTTGAGAAAAGTGAAGGAATCTGGGACAGCTTAAATGGTATTGTATGATTTCTTTGTGGTTGTCCTGGCTGAAATCTAATTGTTTTGCACATGAAAACAATTATTTTCTCCTGCAGAATTACTTTCCATAGTTTGTTCAGATGTAAGTACCTTGCAGAGAAGCCTTGTTAAGGAGGAGACAGAGGATAAAAATCTATTCAATCCCAAAGCTGTGATTTCTGTGCCACTGTTGTACCCAAGACGTGTTTGTGTGACTTCAAATTCTAAGACTCACATGGAAATTGCTAAAAGCTAAGTTAACAGAGCAGACTTCTGTTCCGAATTTTTTGGCCTTGGGAAAGGTTTATTTGGAGGTTGAGGTAAAAGGGTAACTATATAGTGAGTACATTTTAAATGTTACGGAAAGCTAGAATTTATGACAGTTCTGTAGGGATGAAAATTTCTCCAGGGAGCCATGTAAGGCTATTTTTTCAAATATCTGAAACTAATATTAAAAGGTTTGTTCTCTAACACATTGCTAAAACAACTTCCCAGGGGAAACAAAAGCAAATCAAGTACCTGAATCACTAACATTTTTTCCAGTTTGCACACCAAGATGAGATAGTATTTTAACAAATAACATGGCTTCAGAAAGACCCAGTTATCTATCAAACATGTCTAAACTTAAGTAAAGCAGACTTGCTTGTATAGGATTTTTTTTGTCTTTGGCAAGCCTGGTTTTTAGAGAGATTCATTACTGAAACATTTAACAGATGTTATGTTTATGGAATAGTGCATTGAAATTCAGCTGTGGGTAAGAGATCGTCCTTAGAAGATGTCTACTGGAATACTTCTATTTTGTCTTTTTTTAATTGAATTTGATAATAGCTTTAAACTGTGATAGGACAGAAAGTAGACACTTGTCAAAACCCTGGCATCTTTCTCTGTTTTGTTTGTGGTTTTCTTTTTTCCATTGACCATGTTTCTTGTGATTTGTTGTTGGGAGTAAGGATTGCATTGGAGGTGTAAAATTGTACCATATTGTGAGATTCGCACAGGGTGGCTAAAGATGCTCATCCTGCAAGACTGTACAGGAGAGGTGTATTTAGACCCATGTTCTGTAGGAATCTTTTGGCACTTGGGGACCAGTTTCTACAGTACTGGTTGTTGGGACGTAAATGAAACTGTGACTTTTGCAGGAGAGAGAGGAAATGCAGCTCTCAGCAGACGAGCGTCTGTACGGTCTTGGGCTGAGTAGCAGAATCCCCGCAGCCCTGGCTTTTCAGAGTGGCTGTGAAGTCATACCTGTTCATAGAGTGTATTTAATCCTTTCAGTACGTTTGAATGTGCAATAAACCAGTCAGATAGGAAAAATGCAAAATGGAATATTGCCCAAAAGCTTTGCATGCAGTCTCATGTGGATTTTTCACTAAAAAGAGTTTAAAAAATGCAGATACTAAAGCCCACCACCAACAAAAATCCTATCACGCAAGCTGTACTTGCAGCACAACCAGCTCAGTAAAAACCAAGCGAGGTGAAGGTAAGGCCCTTGATTTGGAGATCTATAGGTCAAGTAGCTTTATGTCAATGACACAGTTGACATACGGTAGTTCCTGATGTCTTTGCTAGGTCAGTGTTTTATTGAATGCACAAAATAAGAATAGGCAAGGATTGTGGTTTTGAAAAGTCCGTCTGTTTTTTGCTGTATTTAAAAGCCCTTGTCAAGGTACCTCCTCCATGCTGACAGTAATGAGAATAGGGCACTGTCCTTTTTTATTATTTCAGTCCTCTCTTAACCAGCTTCACCACCTCTCCCATCGTGTTGTCTTTGCAATTTTGTGCCACTTCAGTGACGACGAAGACGTTCTTTTGTATTGTTCTGTACATGCATTTGAGGCAGGCCTTAAAGCTGGTTGGGTAGATAGAGAGAAAATAAAGAAGCGAGGCAGAACGGGTTTTAAGCGATGGCTTATTCTTCCTGTGGCTGGGTTCAAGGCTAGGGAAGGGTGAAATGCAAACAGGAGTTTGCATGACTGGAGCCACTGACTCGTGGAGGTCTCGGGAGCTGTTCGAAAAACCTCAGCTGTCTGAATCTGTATGTTCATTCCCACTCGGTCTGCCAGCACTTGAACTGGTTGTTGAACTTCTCAAACTTGCCCAAAGAATAACATCAAGTCTGGTGTTCATTTTGTCTCTACGCGTTCCACCTTGTACATGGACACTCTTGGATCTGAGCTGAAGGAAGTACAAGGTACAGTGTGTCTTTTGTTCCTGTCCTAAAGGCAAAGCTAAAAGCTGGTCCATTGGCACAGACCTTCAGTGCTTGCCCTGATACTGCTCATCAGCCTATACTATATGCTCAGGGATGTAGGAAAACCACCACTTTGCTCGTGTTTTAAATCGGGAAGAAACGAGACTGTTTTATGAATGTTAGCATTAACTTGGGCATTATGTTAGACGAGACCCTGCTTCAAAAAGGCTGCTCGAAGCTCCAGATGGTGAAATCAGCGTTTGCTCAGCAGTATGTACTTAGTTCAAGTCGAGGTGGTTATGAAATCCAACAGATTTTGTAAATTAGTGATCCAGCCACCGGGCCCTCTGGAGCTGGTGCCCAGGTTCAGGGCCGTGTGGCACAGCAAGTTCCCAGAAACACAGTATGGATCTGTTTTTAATTTGTTATTTTTTTTTTTGTTCCTCAACCACTTTATAATGTATTTTTTTAATTTATTATTTTGTAATGTCATGTTTAAGTATTGCTGCTATCCTTGTTATTCTTCCCACTGTTTTTATTGCAGATTTATTTTGTGAAAGTTGTACACTAATGTTTCATTTTATGTCTAAATCAAAGTATTTAAAGAAATACTAGTTCTATTTAATGTGGTTATGGAACCAGCTGGAATAAACAGTGATTGTATAGTAGGCTGGACCCAGGAGGTCATGTTCATTTTTGTTACATATGCAATAAACTCACAACTTTAAACTCTTGGCATCTACCATTTTGTTTGTTAAAATATTTATGGAAGTCACAGGAAGATTGATACGCTTGGAATTAAAGTGTGGCAGAACTGTGCTTAGCTTAGCTGGAGGTGGGGAGGAGGATAAAGGCAGAGTGTTAAAAGCAGCAACAAAAAAAAGGTATTGCTGTTACCGAAAATGGTGTAGCACTACAAAATAGTGCGTAAAGTTTAAAGAAGAAAAATCCAGTTTGTTTGACAGACCCAGAGTTCCGTGTGATGAAGCTGTCCTGGCCTTAGCACCGGTCTCTTACACGTATTGAGCATCAGTGTTTGCTCACAGAAGTGGCTCGCGCTGTTGTGAGTACCAACACCCCGGCCGTGGGACTGTGGCTGTGGTACCTAATTCCGTGGGCAAGGTGCAGAACTGCAGCTGATTTAACAGATTTATATGGACTGTCCAGATAAAAGTCTTCCTTGCCAGGTAGAATGCTTGTTTCATTCATTTGTCCTGTTATTTTTCTAATCTCAGTTTTCAGGAAAGAAAGTATAATCCCCCCCCCCCCCTCCTTTTAATGAGAATTGGAGAAAGAGTCATTAATGCAGATAAATCTCTGCTTTCCTGATTGTTTGTTCTAATTAGTAGTGTTTGGCAAGTAGAGAAAGGCGGGTCCGAGGATGAGGATGGTGCTGGCAGCGATGATTCGGTGCTCTGTGTTGGGGTGCGCCCTGCAGCAGCGCCTTCCCTCTCTAAAGTTAAAAGCTAAGATTTCTTTAATCTGTGCATATTTGTTTGCTTTTTTTTTTTTAAAGGGGGGAAAATTCAGTAATATTTCTTATTCCTTGAGTAACTTCACAATATGATCAAATGCAGTACTATATAGTGAGCAAATGGCTGGGGAGCTGGTTTCTCCCACCCCCTCGTTTCAGCCAGCAACAGGGACTGCGTGATGATTTGGAGCAAGAAATGCTTTCAGTCCTTCGGTGCTCTGTCAAACACTGGTTCTGCTGTGTGTTTTCTTTAATAAATACTTTTTGTGAAGTATTCCTGATTTCTGGGATCCTTTTGGTATGTGGACGTAGCGAACAGAGAGGGCGATTCCTGCAGCCCGCTCCAGTGGATGTGGTGTGCTGTAGGACTTGTGCACTATGTGAACTTTTTGAAAACATGATAAAAAAGATAATATTTCTCTTAGGAGATCTTGCAGAGCTCAAGGAATTGACTGCCTCTTTCATGGAAGTTTGGCAAGTCAACTAAATTCCTCAAGTAAATTTTACAGTCTCTGCCTCTTCCTGCAGGACGTACAAAACAAGACTGAGCAGAAAGTGCTGCTGTCATAGTGGCAATTTCTTTTCTGATTTGTGATGATGCTCCTGTGTCCCGGGCACTCTGCCTGCCCTGCCCCCTAGTATGCGCTTAAAAAAGACATGGCAGAATAGGGTTTAATTCACAAAGCTCTTTATATTTTCTGTTGGAGCTTTACAGTTTGATGTAAACTAGCTAAACCCTCTCCCTTGCTTCCCTTTTCAGTCTCTCTTCGCACGTGGCTTAGGGTAAAACTAAAACCCCAAAGCTCTGCCAATAAATAATCTCAGATTAAATCCTTTCAGGTGTGGTGGGGGATGGAGGGCAGGAGGAGAGGATGCTGCTTCAAATTAGCATGATGAGAGAGAGGCAAGCTCAAACAAGACCAGAAGGGGGTTATAAAGATTTATATGAACCCCCTTCTGCAATCTGACAACTCCTTGCTGGATGGATGATGCAAACAACGCCCACTTCTGCAGATGCTCTCCCAGCCTTGGCTGCAGCATTATTGTGTTGCTTCTATCCCTCTAGAGAGCAAGAGCCCCTGACATGGGGCCGCGGCGCTGCTGCATTGTACAGGCACGCAGTAAAAGAAAATCCGCTGGGCGAGCTCGTGGCTGGACGGGAGATGGCAGGAAGGAGGTCAGGCACCAGCGGGTTGAGAAGGACAGATGTTTTCTTGCACCATCACCTGGGGTTTATGGCCTGCAGAAGAGAGGTGTTGCAGGGGCAGGTGAGTGTGGCTTCACAGATGCTGTGGGAGAGTCGTGCCAAGTTTGCTGATCTCTGTCCCAGATTCAGAAGCAGTTGGCACCCGAAGCGGAGGTCAGGCTGCGGCTGGAAACCATATGGCTGAGCTACAGCGGTCCCTGCGCAGGGTGGTGGGGGGAGAAATGTTCCTGGGGGGTGGGGAGACCCTGGCCCTGGTTGTGGTATTTGGGCAGGACAAGATATGCAAGAGAAACCTGGATGCGGTGATGCTGCGGTAGGAAAGATAAGCAACGTGAGTCTTGCTGGTCCAGCCTGGTGACCCTGGTCGGAGAGCTACCGTGCATTGCGTCTTCCTGGGCTGGTGTAAAGCATCTGGTCTGGGAGACTGAGAAATTAAATTTTAATTGGATGCTGATTAAATGAACCTGGCTGCCTCTCCCCATTCCAGTCTTGGACACGGCCAGGCAAGACCTGCCATCACGGTCCCGCAGGGCTCTGGAGCAGGAGCGTGTCTCGCCCCGCTGACCCGAGGGCAGGTGGCCGGTGGCACTGGGCTTGGGCAGCTTTTCCTGAGTGTGCCAAGGATGCGTGGGCCTGGTGCTGTGCGCCTCAGTACGCATCCAGCAGCGGCAGTGACGGTGACATGTCTGCACAAGGCGGATCTGGGCTGGATGCTCCAATGGGTCCATCTCCTGGTGTGGCTCTGCAGGAGGGTGGCAAGCCAGTGCCCTTTACCCAAAGGGACTGTCCTGCTTTCAGCTGCCATAGAGTTATTTTTTCGTCTCAGGAGCTGGTACAGCACTGTGTTTTGGGCTTAGTCTGAGAACAACGCTGATAACGCACTGATGTTGTACTTGTTGCTAAGTTATGTTTAAATGAAGTCAAGGACTTTTCAGTTGCTCAGGCTCTGCTGCCACAAAGGCTGGAGGGGCATGGGAAATCAGGAGGGGACACAGGCAGGACAGCTGACCCGAACTGGCCAAAGGGCTGTTCCATACCATGGGACACCACATTCACTGTGTAACTGGGGGAGTTGGCTGGGGCTTGCTGGTCACTGCTGGGAACTGGCTGGGCAGTGGTCAGCAGGTGCTGAGCAGTTGTATTGTGCATCACTTTCAGGCTTTCTTTCCCCTTCCCTTTGGATTTTATTCCTCTCCCTTTCTCTCCTTTTTTCATTATTATTATTATTTAATTTCAATTATTAAATTGTTCTTACCTCAATCCTCAAGCTTTACCTTTTTCCCCGATTCCCTATCCTGCTGCCGGGGGTGACTGAGCAGCTGCGTGGTTCAGTGCCAGCAGGGGTTAGACCTGGACAGGGACCGATCCCTGCCCTCTGACATGGGCTGTGGTTATCGTCACCCTGTCACCAATTACTGTCACCACTGTCACCGGCTGCCTGCGCTGTCCTGTGACACAGCCTCGTGTTCAGGCTTTGGGATGGCCAGGGCTGACCCCCTGCAGCATCAGCTACTGTGCCCTGGGTGTGCCTGGGCTGAGCCCACCTCGGCGTCAGCCCCCCGCCACCCCCAGCACTGCCCCATGGTGGGGTCACCGCCACTGGCCGAGAGGGAAGGGCAACATGTCACTGGCTTCGCCTCTATGAGCATCGACGGCCGTGGAGGGGGCCAGGCTGAGGTCCCCCAGCACCCCCATGCCTTGCTTAGGGCAGGGACCCCCCTCTGCCAGGGGTCCTTATGCCTTTGCTTTTTGGTGGAAATCCAAAAGGAGTTCCCCACCCCTTCCCAGGCACTGGAATTTCATCCCCCTTTTGTGGAATGGGGGAGATGGTGGTGGCACGTGGGCAGCGTGAGAGGGTGGTCCCTGGGGAGCCCCCAGCAAAAGGCTCAACTCAAAGGGTCTGGCTGAACTGATCAGGGAAAGCGGTTACCAGAGGACTTGCAGGGGGAGCCTAGAGCCCCACTTCCCTCCGGGAAATTGTTTTTCAAACTAATTTGGCAATAAACTGTTTTTTAATAGAGTTCCTAGATAAAAACTTCACTGCCAGAAAGTTGTTTAACAAAAGGCTGAGGGTGAGTTCGGTGATCAGAGCTGCCCCGCCACCAGGGAGCCGATTCTGTCCCACCGTTTGCTGCCGTAGCCAGTACCTCTTACTGACCAGCACCGTGTCCCCAGCGGAAGGGCTTAACCGGCGTGCAACACGAGCACCCACCTCTCCCAGGGAGCACCCATCTTCTCCAGAGCCCCCGGGAGCCAGGCGATGGCTGGGGGGCAGCAGGGGCTGGGGGCCAGCAGGTCCTCGCTGTAATTTTTGGGGAGCAGCGAGTTGAGAAGGGGGTGAGGCAGCTGTTGCTGTAGGCCAGGCAGGTCAGGAGGAAGCTGATGGAGATGATGGTGGTGCTGCCCTAGTCCCCCTGCTTGTACCGGGATGCTGAAGAGCTGCCCTGGCCAGAAGGGCAGGGAGCAAGCCCAGGAAGCGAGTACAGTGCTGAAGATCATATACAGGACCTTCTGCTCGGGACATCAGCTGGTGTCCATGCTGGGAATGAGAGCCCGCTGGAACCTCCGGTAGATCCCAGCCAGCTTGGCGTACAAGCAACAGATGGTGACACCTAGCGCGAGGATGCAGGTGTTGAAGAGGATGGTGAGGTACAACTTGTAGGTTCCCATCCACCACGTAGGGTGGCACACGCGCTTGGTCACCCTGTCATGGTGGCTGGTGTGCAGGTCAATGAAGGTCGTGCTGGGGAGGGCGAGGAGGAAGGCCACCAGCCACACCAGGTGGTGCCTTGACCTGCACAGGGTGTCCAGATGCCTGACATATGGCCAGGTAGTGCTCGGTGCTCGTGATGGTGAGGAGGAAGATGCTGGTACACGTGGTGAGGAGGTTGAGGCTGAAGAGCTTTCTGCAGCCGCGGTCTCTGAAGTGCCGGTCATGCACAAATTACACGCAGACCATGTGGGGGATGGTGGGTAAGTGCAGGAGGTCGGCCAGGGTGATGGTGTACATGTACATGAAGCTGGTGCACCTTGCGCAGATGGCGTTGGCCACCAGCGTGTGGCTGGTTCCCACCATCCCAACCGCACACACGGGGTCCGAGGAAGAAGGTGACCAAGAGGTTGCTGGTGCTTTCAGCAGAGGCACTGGGCTGGCTGGCAGCATTTTTGGGGTGGCAGGGCACCAAGGCACGTGTGCCCAGCTCCATCCTCCCTTGCCAAGAGCTGCCCAAGGAGCTTTCCTGGGGGAAACCCCACGCTGCAGAAGCGGGCCCAGCCCTGCCGGCAGCAGGTCTCTGCCCCGGCGAACCCCGCGCTGCCCGGCCCTGCCTGGAGAAGCCGTTTGCCTTCCCCGTGCACAGTGAGGTGGGGGACCAGCCTCGTGGAGGTGGGACTCGTCCCTCTGCCCTCACGGCAGGGACACCAGGACACCCCAGCCACCCACCAGCCCTTCCTGAGGCCCCCAGCACCCGCCCTGCTCCTTCCGTCAGGTGCATTGCTGCAGATGGACCATTTTCTACGAGATTTGGGGTTATTTACTCTTCTTTTTGATCCCCCCCCCTCATCTCCTGGGCCTCTCCAGCTCTGCAGTGCTGTTTGACCTCGGGTTCATGGCCCACCACCCGCCCCCCTGCTCCCCATAACCAGGTAGCAAAGGAGACATTAATGTCATCAAAAATCCGCCGTGGTGTCTTGTCCCCAGGGCTGCTCCGTCCCATGGCTGGGCCAGGGGGGTGACAGGGGTTGCTGGACCTTGAGGGTGTTCTGGGGATGGCAGCCGGGCAGAGGCAGCCGGGGGGGTCCCAGGAAGGTGAGGAGGGTCCATGGAGCAGCTTGGCTCTTTCATGAGCATCCTCTGGGAGATGGCTCCTGGCTTCAGCCAAGCTTTGGGGCCAAGTGAGCGACACCGGTGACAATAAACCTGCCCGGTCCACAGGCAGCAGAGCCCCCCAGCTCTGTTCCAGGGCCGCCTGGCACCCCAACCCAGGATTGAAGGCCCCTGAAGGCAGCAGAGCCCTGGGGGGGGTCACCCTGGGGTCTGGCTCCCAGCCCAGGGGCTCTGCCAAGCCCCCTCCCCCGGCACAGCACCCCAGGGGCCCTGTCCTCCTTCCCCCCCCAGCACAGCACCCCTAGGGGCCCAGCACCCCCCAGGGACCCCACAGAACCCCTAGGGATCCAGCACCCCCCGGGGGCCCTGTCGTGTCCCGTCCCCGCCCCGGCACAGCATCCCCCCGGGGTCCTGCCCCCCCCCCATGGCATAGCAGCCTATAGAGGCCCTGCCCCCCCCCCATGGCACAGCGCCCCGTGGCGTCCCTGGCCCCCCTGCAGAACCCCCCCTCCACCCCCGGGAGCCACGTGCAGCAGCTCGCCCCGCCCCTTCCCCTCAGGCCCCGCCCCCTCCCCGGACCACCGACCGCCCGGAAGGGGGCGGGGCGGCGGTGCCTGGAGGACCGCCCTCCCCCGCCTCTATGGTAGGTTTGCCGAGACGGGACGGCGTGGGCCGCCCATCTCTCCCTCGCCGCTCCCTGCTCCCCGCCGCTCCTCTCTATGGTGCGGGGCGGTGCGGTCACGTGGCGCGGGCCGGCCGGAAGGAGCCGGGCAGCGGCGGTTAAATGAAGCGGGGCCGGAGGGGCGGCGCGGGGGTGGATGGGTCCGGTGAGTACCGGCCGCGGGCCCCTCCCCGTGGGCTCGGCGCGGCCCAGCTCAGCCGCCCCGGGGAGAGCGGTGGCGGGTTCGCACCGGGTTTCCCCGCCCCGTCCCCTGGGCCTCGCCCGCCCCCTCGGCGGCGGGCTCGGTCGCTGCTCCTGGCTGGGGCCGGGTTCCCCCCCGGCTCCCTTCCCCTAAGGGCCGGGTTCCCCCCCCGCTCCCTCCTCGCCCTCCCCGGGGCCGGCCCCGCTGTTTCCTGCCCCGGGTCAGCGCCTGGCCCCGGTGCGGCCCCCGTTCCCCCGGGGGTCCTCCCCCGGCGGGGCGGTGAGGCGGGTGGGGGACACCCGGGCGCGGTTTCGGGGCGCTGCTCTCCTCACCGGTTCGTTCCAGGTGCCCCGGGCTGGGCGTTTGTGCTCGGGAAGAAAAACCGCGTCGGCTGCGGAGCTGGTGGGGGCAGGCGGCTGCGAGCCTGTGCTGCTCCCCTGACCCCCGGCTTGTTGTGGAAACACGCGGTGCCGTTGGGACATCTTGACATTTCAGGCATCTGCTGTGGGAGCTGCTGCAGAAAAGAAACCCAAAACACAGCTGTCCTCGGAGTTGAGGGATCTGTGTAAGAGATACTCCTCCTCCTCTTCCCCCCCTCTCCCTACCGATTCGAGTACTAGCTCAGCTTGGGGGGAGAGAGCAGGCGCTGGAGTGTTGCCGCACGCAGCATTTCTATAACGGAGGTCTCTGGTGGGTGTTTCTGCTGCTGGAGCTGCGCTTGTTCCCCCAAACAGCTGGAGGAAGGTCGGGGTTTCACCAGCTTGTGAGGCTGAAGAGCTGTAGCTCACTCCCGTGTGCGTGTGAAGAGGAGCGGAGCTAGCCCAGGCAGTGCTCCTGCACGCCGCTTTGGGGTGAGCGAAGTGTCAGGTTGGCTCAAAAAGTTGTTGTTGGCCTATAGATCCGCTGGCTTCGCAGCTGTGCTCGTTGGAAGCCCTGCGTGGCTGCTGGCAGGTAACGGCCGCTTGCACCTGTGAGTCTGGCGGGGGAGGTTTTTATTTTCATCTCACCTTCACTTTGTGACCTGAAGTGTTGTCTTCAAATGACGTCTAATACCTTAAAGTCTTGTTGAAAAATACTTACGGCAGAAATGTATCTTGCGTACAAACAAATTTAGTTGCTGGTGTTTATATTGAGCTTCCTTACTGCTCATCAAGCAAGGTTCATTTTCTCAGGAGAAGTGTCAAGGTTTGGTCACTGTTTTCTGAGACCTCTGATGCTTTAAAAAAGAAAAGCTAATGTCACTGCTGTGCACTTTCATTTTCATTATCCAGTCGTAATGCTGACAGCCTATAGCTCGGTTGTCTGTGTGCTTTTCACAGTGTCTCTTGTGTTTCTTTTCCAGCTTACTGAGTGCCCTACAGAGCAGCAGACTCCTCTTACTTTGTTTTGGGCAGCAGTCCTAAAAGCAGTAGCTAATTGCCTTGGTGGCTAAAAGGCATGGGCATTCTTAGTGCTAAGACCTCTGAGCAGATCCCTGCTTGTTCTGTCTCTGTGGTTGTTTCTTCCTTTCTTACAATTTTTGCTGTCTTAATTGATGTGCTTTGGAGCTGCTGCAGGTTTCCAGGAGTAGCAGTGGAGGAGAAGGAAAGTGTCCTCCATCAGGTAGATAGACTGGGTTTTGTCTATCCTTGTGTGTGGCTGCCTCCTGCTTCCAGAGGGGATGGCATAAGAGCTTTTTACCTCCAGTGGCCTGTTTGGAAGGTGAGGGAGGATATTCTGAGACCCATCATTCTGCAGACCCAGATCTTGAGCAGGTTCTGGTATGTTCCTGTACAGGTACTGGGCCGTAGGAGCATGCAGCACAGACCATATGGTGGAACCCATTTTCTTTAGGACTAGCGGAATTGCAGGGACAGCTTTTAGTTGCAGAACTTTGGATTTATAGCTTTAATCTGAGCTTTTCATTTCTAGGATGAATGCTGTGCAAAAATTCCACTGCCTTACATCAGGCTTTTTGATACTGTAAACATCTTAATAGAATTCATGTGCCCAGTGTCCACATGGTGTGACTAGATGCTAATAAATGATCATCTTGACAGGACTTTGTGCCTGGAATACCAAGACTTGGGAAAGAACTTGGACCCACTTCCTGAAGATCTGTAGAAACATTCAGCCTGCTTGGTAGTGCTGCATTTTGGTAATGGGCCTTCTTCCATTGCTTTTTCTTGCCTTCCTGGGATGTTTTCCTGTTGGCCTGGCTCGGGCAGCTGCATAAGTCTGGGCACAAGTAACAGTTCCTGGAAGAGTGGCTGGATCAAGCTTTACTGATGATAAGGTCCATGCCGGTTTCCAGCAGGAGGGTGCTGGCAGCCTGTTCCTGGGCTTGTGTTTCAGAAGCTGTCTCAGAAGTCCAAATTCCTGGGTAGACCAATGCTTTGTCTGCCTGAGAATGCAGTGGGCGTTACTGCTGCCAGTGAGCTACGATCGCTGGCAGCACGGCTTGTGCTTTGAAATTGGACACAAATGGCTAAAAAGTCCCGTGGCAAAAATAGGTGGGGAGAGTGTGCAACTCCTGCGACGTCGGCGCAGCTGGAGAGAGGCAGGAAGCCTGTCTCGGGGGCCAGGAGCTGCTTAGCAAGCCAGAGTAACACAAACCCAAGCGCGAGAGGCATGGAGCCCTTCGGGTGTTTTTTAGTGCCTGCTGGAAGAAGCTCCCATTCGTTAATTTGCGATGGGTGTCTTATTTGTTTCTCTTTAAAGCCATTGTGAGTGGTTTACTGTGTCATAGCGCCGGCAGCTTGGCGTGGCAAAGGGTGTCAGGGCTTGCCACTGGCTGCATTCTTTTTGGGACAGTCAGAACTGCACCGCTAATTCATCTCATCAGAAGCTTGGGAGTTTTTTTGCACATGGATTTGGTCTGGAGATATTTTAAGTCTCCATTTAAATTATTGAATTCAGACGTCATCTTAACTACTGAAAGGAAGGGCGCTAATAGGCTCAGAAGTCTGTGTGCGCTCTAAAATAATAGCGGGTTTAATTGCTGTTGGTAGATGGGTGGGCTTTTCAAGCTGCTGCATGTAACTTTGGTTACTCCCAGTAGGATCTGTCCCGGGTGGGCGGGGTGGTGGTGGTGTAAGTGCCTTTTTTTAATACCATGAGCAGTGGAAGGTGTGAAACATGCAGCTGACTTGAGACCCTAGCTTCCAGTGGCAGCCCAGGAGATAAGGTTATTTGTGTACTGGTGTGGTAGTTCCTGTGTTTGAAGTGCAGCCGAATAACGTGCTGATCAGCATTAGTCTGAGGAGGAGTGGAGTAGTTTCATTTTAAGCAGGTTACTGGAACGGGAAATGTGGGAAATTGGGGGAGGGTAGGCAGGGAGAACAAGAAAAAAAAAAAAAGGCAAAAAAGGCCACTTAGCAGTGCCCTGGTGGCTTGAATAAGTTATCTTTGCCAAAGCACTGAGATGGAAGATAATAAGGAATGTTTTACTGAGCTGGGATAATCTTGTTCTCAGCAGCATTCATGTCGCTTTTATAGAATTTCAGGTTTATTTTGGAATATCTCAGGAGTAATGTTTTTCCCCTGGGTCAGTGCTTAAGAGCTTGTGGTAGTTTTAAATTTGTAACAACCTTTGAGAAAGCTTAATTCCTGAGGACTAGAAATAATATTCCTTCTGAATGACACCTTTCTCTTAATTACCAGCACCACTGTGGTCCCCTCCCTGCGTTCACGAGGGGAGCTGTCAGTGCCTGATTAAATGGAAAAAGCATTGGGCTTTGGGGGAAGATTTCAGCACAGGGGCAGCTGCTACCCTGAGTCATGATGCTCTCTTGCAGCGTTTCTGACCCAGGTCACGGGGAATTTAAATCTAAGCACGGCTTTCTCGCTGGCTTTGGGGGAGCCAACTCCTTTGCTGATGCCAGTGCAGCCTGCCTGTTCATGGGGTGACTTCTGGAGGCTGTTGTTGTCACTTGTAGTGAGAAGCAAAGTTGGCAAGCTGAAATCTGGGAGTGTACGTAGGTGTCAGGGTGACCTGAAATGTTTTCAGTTGGCTTCTGAGGACAAGCGCACTTGATTTGCTTACCTCTGTAAGGAGGCCAAGCTAGTGTTTGCATTATTTAGATAAATATTTGGACAAGATCTGTAGAGGCATCGTGTGCTATTACACTGTCGTATAAGGTGGTCGGGATTGGTACCAGCTAGAATTTTTTTGGGGGGGAGTATAAGGATGGAAAATGGCCTCTAGTAATACATTCTTGTCGAAAGCACCTCTCCGTAAAGCTCCCGTACTTCGTTGTTGATACTGATGTGCTCTTACCAAGCTGTGGGCACTGGTGTTGCTGTTTCCTGGTTGGAGAAAGGCAGACAGCGGTTGGCTCTTCTGCAGCCTTTGCAGAACTAGAGTTAGGAACAGATTTACGCTTTTACTTCCAAATACCATCCCAAAGACATGATGCATTCTTATATTTGATGGGTGGGGGGAGGGAGGCCTCTCCCTGATGCTTCTTGCAGATCATTTTTGCTTGAAGGCACCTGAAGGCTGGTGGTGGAGGGAGCGCTTGCCCGCATACCTGTGGCAAGTACAAAATGTTGTTGGCTAAACGTGTTACAGTGGCACAGCAGAGTGGAGCAGGCAGCGATGTTGACAGCTGCCTGCAGCACAGCGGCAATGCTGCCTAGAAGACTTTCCTCCTCTCCCTGCTCTCGCCGTAGCGTGCTGTAATGCAATTTGAGGAAGATGACAGCAGCAGTATAATGGGGAGGCAGGAAAAAAGCTTTTATTCCCTTGCAGGAAACCAGCAGCGTACGGTGTTTCATACTTCCCTGCTGCTAGGATTTCCAGCTACAGATGAACGAGACTAGCAGGACCCATTAGCAGTAACTTGGGTAGCATAAATAGTTCATGTCCTCTCTCTATATTGTTAAACCGGAATCCTATTGTAGTTGAGCAGGCTTCATTGTGTATAAACTGGGAGGTGCCCTTGGATCAGCCATGACGAGCACAGACCAGCTTGCAACAGCTGGAACGCACCTCTGACTCGAGCACAGTCTGAAGAATGCTCCTCAGCTTAATGTTTTTATGTTTGTTTAGCAGTTTGTGGCTGCTTTTAATGACCCTCTATCCCAGATGGTTAAATAATCTGTTTGATGTTGTACTGTTGCAACACCCAGGAAAAGAATTTATATTTTACTGTGTGAAGGCTTAAACAGTGTTGGACACTTGACTGCGATGACTAAGGGGTAGGCACGCAAATTTGCAGCCTGAAGACAGTTGTGTCCTTAGCAAATGGTCTGATTGCAGCCTGTGCAACCTCTTGGCTGTGGCCTGTAGTGGTTTTTGTAGTCTTGCTTATGCAAAATGTTTGCCTTGGGATAAAATTGTTAGGTACCTTGCAGTCTCCTAAATCTGTATGGCTGTGGACCTGGAGGATTAATGTGCAGTGTGTGCTTCTTTCCTTGCTTTTTAGCTGGCCAGCTGATCATTGTTTCATTTATGAACTTTAATAGTCTCAGAAGAGAATAATGCTGGATGTGGAGCATCTCTATAAATCTGGCCATGATCAGATTTCAGCGTTTTCAGTTCTGATGTAGTGGTATGCTTATCTCAAATACAACCTCTTTGCTTTTCTGCTATTTTAACATATTCTGCCTAAACCCTTCCGTGACCGCTGCCACGCAATGTGGATGAACTCAGGCTGGACAACTGTTGGGAGCCTGGAAGGGCTGCCCTCAGTTTTTGGTGCTGAGGGCTTGCTTGCTGGGCTGGAATTGGTTGGCCACAAGGCTAATGCATGGATGCGATAAAAAAAAAAAACCAAAAAACAAAACCTAACCCCAGTTTAACACAAGCAATTGCTGGCTGGCTTGAAAATCTTGTAACAACTGGCCATGTGCAGTGCTTGAGCAGTAAGGGTGTAAGTTACTGTTCTTCAGAAGGGTTGGTGGTAATCTCCTCGTTGCTGGGTCCAGTAGGCAGCTTTTTTTTTTTTTTTTCACTCTTTCCAGCAGGAATCGGTGCAGAGTGTGGACTTGCTGCTCAGGTGTTGCACACGCCTTGCGAGGTTTCCATCGGTATTTTACTCTCGGTACGTCGGGCAGTTTAAGATGTGTTTCACTGTGCAGGGAACGTGGCCTGTTGGCTCAGTATGGCTCTAAGCTAGCTCTTGCACGTATTGAAGCCCTTCATCTGAACGTGTAAAAGCATCTTTCAAAGGCAGTGCCTGATCTTGGACTGGGAACACGTATTGCTTGTGTGCTGGTTGGGTATCAGCTGTGGTTGCATAGTGTCAGCTCTTAGGCAGCAGTTTAAGATCTTCCCCCTTCTTGCAATTTATTTTAGCATCTTAGTTGTGTTCTCCCACTTATGCCATGGTGGATGTGTGAGGAGAGAAGGCATCTGATCTGAATTCTACAAAAGACATTTTCCAGGGCATTTCTTCTCAAAGCTTAACAAATGCTGGTAGAACTCTGCGTGAGAGGAGGTGACGTGCTGTGGTGTGGAAACGTGACCATCTTAAGCAGGTCTTGCAGGGAAACCCTTTTTAACATGAAGCCACAGCTTCTGGCCGCTCACCCTTGAAATTATGGCAAGTGCAGATGCTTAACATGGCTTAAAAAAAAGGGTACAGTTGGAATAACCAGAATATGTGACCTGTGAAGTCATTCTGTTTGGAAGTCCCTAATTCTGGGATGTTTGACACCTAGATTGGTGGCAAGCTTTTAAGTCGATACTTCTAGAAGTACTGTGCAGACTGACACGGAAATCTTCCTTTTTTTGCTAAGGTGGGCTAATGCAGTAAGCTGGGGTTTTTCCCCTTCTGTGCCACCTCAAGGTCAAGTCTCAGCTTTTACATTGTCAGCAGCTTTGCAAAATTGTGAGCTGTGCTTTGCAGACTGCAGCTATCCTTGAAAACAAAGGGGGTTTTTTTTTTGGTCACTTTTAAAATACGATTAAAACACCCTACACCCTTTCTTTCCATATTTGCTGCTGGTGGTGTGTTGGGCTTTATTCTGGAACACAACTTCCCAGGGGCAGCTTAGATGGTTTCCCGAGTTGCTCTGCTGGGCAGCAGCTTAACATCTAGGATGCCATTGCAACCTATCAATCCTTTGGTATTTTATAGTCTTCTGGCTAGTAGCGCAACTAAAACTGACGCTTTGTGCTTTCTAGCCCTCTTGGTTTTGGTCTAGTCAGTCCCTCGCCGCTGCTGTTAACAGCAGTTTGCCAGTTGCGTGCGACCTGCCTCCTCCTTATTCCCTGTGCCCCCTGCAAACAGGGCTGTGAGCGGAGCAGGCTGCTGGTGCCTCATCTGTGTGATCATCAGTGCCGGAGTCCTAGGGTCGCCCTAACCAGCAACCTTAAATCCTTTATTTCTTCGTTTCCTCTCCAGTGAAAAACAGTGCTGAGATGGTAACCTGAAGGCTCCTGAAGACGTGCATCCACTTTGTTAAGTAACTACTTAAAAGCTTGCGCTTGGTTTTCTTTGTTCTGTTATACCTTTTAAAGGTGACATTCAGGATCCTTGAAAAAAAGGAAAGAAAAAAGGGGGAAAAAAACCCCAGACTACTAAGGATTTGGAGAGGAAATGTGTCCTCTTTCCTGGAGAGCTCTATGAAGTGTGAGTAACAGAGGAGCACTCTTGTGTATGTCCTGCGGCACGAGGGCACCTCTTGTTTTTTTTCTGGGTGGCTGCTGGGTTGGTGGGGAAGAGAAGGCAGTTGTAATTAATGTTACGTAGGGCTGTGACAGGGTGCGTGCAGCACCCCATCGTCCGTGGAGTCCAGCTCCTTCAGGCACTGGTGGGTTTAATAACGGTGCTGCTCAGGGAAAGGAGCCTCTGCCGCCGCCTCTTCATACGTGCGAGTTCAGGGTAAGAAAACTGGAAGTAAAACTCGCTCTGGAAGCGGCAAAGCTGCAAATCACATGATGTTGTGTGCTCTTCCGTTCGTCCCCACCCTTATGCCACAAAATCAGAACAAAACCGTTCTTTAAAGGGATGGTTTGGGAGGTTGGCCGTGAGCCCACGGAGGTTGGCTTTCCGTGCGCTGCCCTAGCGAAGTGCTGAGCTGCTAGCGTCTGAATTATTGCTGAAATGCCAAGCTGGTGCCTGTTTGTGATGTGGGAGGGAGGTTTGGGATTTTGGGGATTGTGCCGTGTTGACCTTGCACGTGCCAGAAGTATGAGACAGGTGGAGTAGATAGCTCTTAAAGGAGCTAGCTGTGGAGACACCTTTTCTTCCCTCAAAGCCTTGAATTTCCACTTTGCTGTTAAAATGAGCCCAAGGGAATGGCATTAACTCTCCTTTTTAACCGGACTTTGTAAATTTAACTTTTTTTTTTTCCAGGTCTCAGTTTGGTAGGGGAGGCAAATGACTGATCCAAAGCTTCCCACCTCTTGTGTGGGGCATGTTTTTTTGCATACGTCAGAATTAGTGGTCTCACACCGATCAGAGAGATGTGATGATACGGAGCCCTGTTATCAGGGATTGTGGGAAGGAACTGAGATGTCCAGCAGTTGATCTTGGTGCCAGTCATCAGGCAATAGCTTGAGGACATTGGGAACTTTCAGTTGAATTTAATTAGTAGCTGCCCAGTTTTGGGGAAAAAAGGCATCTTTTAGAAGCTTTTCATTTTAGAGAAGAGCTCACAGAGCAGAGATTGGTTTTGCTAGGAAAACTGGTACATTGTAGGTGGCCAGCTGTTAGGTGAATAAGATAAAACTGGACAGGTTTCTTTCCTCTTGTACTTTGTGTTCATAGATGCAATAAAAATGGAGATTGGCTATTTCAAGAAATTAGGATTAAGTGATACTGTCACCTTTAATGGAATGATGAACTGCAAGTGAAGTTGGTAAGTCTAGTGGTGTGCAGACTTCCAAGTTGACTTGCAAAATGAGAAAAGTATAGTTATGGATTTGAACCCAAGTAGTCCTTAAAAATCTGCTCTCTTAATTGCTCCTAAGTGATTTTCATTATATTGGAGCAGTGACACATAGAGGTGGCTCATACCCTGTGAGTCCATAGTCTCTCTTCTCAAAATATCTTCTGGTGTGTTCTTGGTAATGCTGATGACTGAGAATTGACTGTGAAAACACACAAGCAGAAGCTACAACAGACCATACAGGATGTTAGTAAAGCTGGACAGCCCTGTGTTGGTGAGCTCGTGGTTTGCTCTTCAGGGATGCAGGGACCACTAAGCGCTCTGCAGTTATCGAGAGCCGTCACATCAGCCGTGAGCCTCGGTGGCAAGGGCATCCCTGGCTTCGGCACATGTTTCACGGGACGGTTTGTCTTCTTGGGAGCTTTTGTGAGAGAACTAGAAGTTGTGATTGCTGCCAGAGAAGCTTGATGACTCCTTGTCCCTCTTGTCCATCTCAGTAATGTTCTAGCCTGGAGCGCTGCTTCCAAAACCAGTTATGTTGCTGGTGTGGCTGCAGGAATAGTGGCCGCTCTTTTAAGACGTTTTCTGAACAATGGGGGGGGGGGGGACTTATCTTGTATATATTGGGAGGTAACCAGCTTTGATTTACTTTTCACAAAGTAAATCTAATGCTTCTAATGTTATAGTGTCTTCTGTTTTGGTGTGACAAAATCAATTCTCTGGCTTTCAGCAGCAGAACTGTGGTACCTGGCTCTTAACGGAGAAAAAAAATTGTTCAGCTTTTGCTCCTTGATTTTTCTCAGTTCTCAGGAGTCCTGTTTTCCCCTTCTTAGAGGGCGTACATGTCTATCTAAAATAATCTGGTAAACCAAGCCAGCTGCTAATGTCTTGTGAAACATTTAGGGAGTGTTTTAAAACTTAAAAACCAATTTCGTTATCAAATGATCTTCTTGTCTGTTCTTCCTCAGCAGATGTTATGGGTCCAAAAATCTACATGGATGCGGTCATCGTAAATCTATCCCCGTTCTGTGCTCTTAAGAGGAGCCTTTGTGTGGTATCTGTAGCTGGTTGTGCTGTTTTTGTAGCAAACCGAGCTGCTGCTGGAAACCAGGTGGTCTTGCCTGCGAGCCACTGCCCACGCGCTCCTCTATCTTCAGGAGGCTTGGGGTAAGGATTTTGGGCTGGGGCCAATGCTTTTGTTTTGGTGTAGTTTCCTGCTTTTGCCGGAGCTGTGGACGGGGGCCTCCATGCAGACCTGCTCGGCAGAAGCCCTGCTGCAGGTTGTTTCAACCCCTGGCTTTATTCCTTTGCAAGGTACGGTGCGGTGGCAGTAGCTGCCTTGTGCATAGTAAATAGGGCTTGTTTGTGCCTAGTGGTTCTTGTCGGGCTTATGATCAGGGGATTTCTAATTTTTCGTTGGGATGATGCTGCTTAACACGATCAACTGCTGTTAAACTCTCCCTGCTTTTGCTAAGTGAGTGTTACAAGCAGCAGCCCCCAGCAAATCGTGAACCCTTTGAAATGTTCCAATGAAACGCTTGACAGTGAGTCAGGCTGGTTTATTTCCCTTCTGTTGTGCTTTATTTTTTTTTTCCGGAAGTGCTGAATTTTTAGCTTTTCATTTTGGTGGTTGTCACAAGCCATGCATTATTTAAGTAGCTTGTCTGTGTTTTAGCAGCTTGAAACGAGCTAGAAATTCACCTTGCTTGCAGGCTACCGGCAGACACGTTTGCTGCCTGCAGGCAGAAAGTAGGAGTTGATGCTCTTCTGTCAGTGTAGGTGAGCAACAGTGGTGTTGCTGTATGGGGAAGAGGCTAAAACATGCAATGATTTGATGTTGCTGACATCTCTTTCAAGTTGCTCTTTTTTTCCTTTTTCTTCTTTTTTTTTTTTTTCCCTCCTCCTTTCCCCTCCCCTGCTTCAGTTGGATTTTCAATTCCTACCTCCCCTGCAGTGCTTTCTGTCTGATCCTGTAGCCTTGAGCTAGAGCCAGAAAAGTGCTTTGAGTCTGGTCCCATCTTGGGTATGTGGGAGTTCAAGATCTCAAATGCTGTAAGTAAGGGAAAAAATACATTACACTGTGTCTCGGAGGGGGTCTCCCCTCGACTGTCGCTTTAAATTCCAGCACCATCTGAAGATGCTCATTGCAGCACAAATGCGAGGTGGAGGGAGCAGATCAGAGTTCTGCTCCAATTACTGCAGTCCCAAAACGCCTGCATATACTGGGAGTTTAAATATATGCACAGTATCAATGCTTGCTATTTTTAGGTTAGGCTAAAAATATGTAACGTGGTGTTTTCAGGGATTTTGAATGCGTTTTGGAAATCTTTGTGTAAGCATTCCATGTGCACCTGAGACCTGCTTCATCTCTTAGCAGCTGATCCCTCAACCCACGGTAGTGGTTGAGACCAGTGGTTTTATAGATGATATTTTTGCATGTAGGAGAAGCTGGTTTGGGAAGTACGTGCGACTTCAACTGCCAGTCTAAGATCTGTCAGTTCAAAGAACAGTTACACATCAGTCCCTGATGGTCTCTTGATTTTTTTCCAGTGCTGTTCTGTTAATGGGTTTTTCTCCTCTCAAGTTGCTGTAGGAAAAACCTTAATGGGGAGGATTTTATTGCCTATGCAGTGAAACAACTTGGATGATGTGCAGAGTCATGAATACGTGGAGTGATGTGGAAAATGGAGGGGAGGTTTGGTGGAACTGCATCTGCAGCGTGGTGATCTTTGCTGTGCTGTCAGTGGGTGGCTTCGAAGTCATGACGAGAGTTTTGTGTCAGCCAGATTCTCTATAGGGATTCAAGTCCCAAGTCCAGTTTGGTGTGTGTACAGGTGGGAGTTTATAAGGAAAAGAAAAAATAATAATTAAAAAAAGGCTTGCATGTTGTATGTCTGCCTGCTGCCAGGTCCTTTTCTGTTGCAGCAGTTCTGGTACCCTGTCCTTGACTGTATTGCATAAAAGCTGATGGTCATGTTAGAGCTTGGTTATAGGTAGCCTTATTCTTTACCTATAAATAGGCACTGAAATCACTGAGGTAGTGTGGAATAGCTGCTTTCCATCTGTCTTGCTTGCATTTTTATTACGTTGTTTATGTAGGGTAAGACCCTAGGGTGGGTGGCTTTGATCTTGTTACTTCACATTCTTGGCAGCCTAGCGCTATAAACATGAATAAACTTCTTATTCATGCCACTAGATGGAACTGGCCCATGCTTATAGATATTTGTTTAAACTTGAGCGCTGTATTGAGTATTGACACAATGAATTGCTAGCTCTCGGTGGAAGCTTGGCTTCTACCCTCAAAGCAGTGCTTTATTAAGCTGCTTGGGGTTTTATGCAGTCTGTTTTGAAACAGAAAGTGGTATAATGCCAGTTCTTCCCAGGCTTGGCTTTTTTGTTGTTGCCTTGACTGTGTATTACAGTTAACGCTATTTATTATATTCCTGCTTTTAAACCACCATGGGTCTTCTGGTGATGTGTGAACATCTTTCACTTCTGGGGTTGGAGCAGGAGGTAGACAGCCTGTTATCCCAAATATAATTTCAGATTATTTGCTGTACCTCTTTCTTGGTGCTCAGGGTTGAAGTGTGCAAGTTCCTCTCTGTGGGAAGCAGAGCTGCCTGTAGAGAATATGGGCTTAATGTTAGTCTTGGGGCTTATCCCTTGTTCTTGGATGTGGACAGCTGTGGTTTAGCCAGCATTGGGCGTAGCACCTTTTGAGCTGTTTGGGAGAAGACTGTGCTGAGCGTTTGCAGTGTCGACCCACCACACAAACACGCGTACCCAACTCTGCTAATGCATTGCATGCCCCCGTAGGGGAGAAATATCCAAGCTACTTAGCTTTGCTCAGAGCAAAGCCGAGCAGACACCTGTCTAGCCCCTGTCTGCACCGCTTGATGCTGTGAGGGCTGACTTGTGGCTTTCACAATCGTCCTTGTTCTTCCCCAGCCAGTCTTGGAGCAATCCTTTGCTGGTTTTGCCTGCTAAGAGGTTCCTTTGTTGAGCATGAGCCTGCATGAGGGTGCTGGGATGAGGCAGGTGCCAGCTATGCAGGGGCCCTTGGTTGTTGCAAGGAGTGCTTTGTAGGACCAGCCTGCTAGGAAACAGAAGTGGTTGGCATGGGTAGAGGAGCTGAGGAAGTCTGGGTGCTGCTCCTGGCTTTACTGCTAGCCTGCTTGGTGGCCCTGGCCACACTGGTCCTTTCCATGCTTCCATTTCTCCATCTTTTATATGGCAAGAAGCGTATTGATCTTGATTCCTAAAGTACTGAGATATTTAAGGATGGAAAAATGCTCTGCAGGGCTAGGTGGCAGGGGGAAAATACAACTGAAATAACGTGGATGTGACCTCTCAAAAAGGACAGGGGCTGCGCAGGCTGCTGCTGCCCAAAGCTGGCTGACTCAGCGCTGCCGTGCAGCGCGTGCTTGCTGTGAAATGTGGCTTGGGTTTTAGCTTTCAGTGCTAAATTATACTTTTTAAATTTCTTTTCTTTTTATCCTGTATTAAAACATTTTGAAGATGGTAATGACTAGTTCCTTGGGGGGGGGTGTAGATATGAGTACATAGCATGCATCTGAACTGATTTCTTCATTTTGCTGTCCTAGCTGCAAATCCTATTCCCTGCAGAGGAGGTTAAGTAGAATTATCGAGGAGGAATTTATACAGCTCTTGTGTACTAGCAAACAGGGCTTTATAGCAGACCCACCACTTTCTTCCACCTTAAGCACCAATAAATATTTAACAATACAGATTCCTCTGTGCTCTAATAATGAGATGAATATTTCTCAATAAAAAGATCTCCGTTCTCATTGCAGTGATCAAATTGTGCTCAGAGTCCCCGTATGTATTCAGCTGCTCTGCAATAGTGGAATTGAGAGCTATAAGCTGACAGAGCATAAAATGGAAACCTACTGTTCAGGTTGCAGTGATTCCTCTGACCTCCTAATCTTGTTTGGGAGCCTCCAGCCGTCTCATTGTGCCTCTCTGAGAACAGGTGGGGGGAGCAAATTTTAGTCCCCAAAGCTCGGTCCTGTGGGGGAACCTGATCCCTGTCGTGCTCTCTTTTCAGTTTGAGAGCAGGTGGCGTGTTCAGGAATTTGTACCAAACCCTTGTTGAGGAGGGAATGTGCCTAAACCAGGGAGGTCTTTGCTTTAAAACAGCAGATGGTGGCAAGGAAGTGTGCTCTGTAAATGTGACTTGTTCACAGTGCAGGCACAAAACACACGCTTATATACTGCCCTGCCAGGGGTGCGGCTTCCTCCTGACATGCCAACAGCATGGATGCTGTGGAAGTGAGCTCAGAGCATCTCTGGTCCCTCTGAAGTCTTCCCTCGGCTTGGAAGCACACAAGGGCATGGAAGGTGTGATGCTGGTGGCTCCGTTTCAGCCGTGTGGCTCAGCTCCTCACCAGCTGAGCTGCCAGTTCAGGCCCATAGTATGGGCTGTTCACCACTTGTCTGTGGTAGGACATCATGGCGTGGGGTGCTGTGGGGGATGAGCTGTGGGCTTACATGGTGTTGTCCGTGGCAGCTCAGGCGAGAGGCTTTCGCTGCTCTCGCCAGTAGATGGTGGCAGTAACACCGCTGTGTGAGATGATGCATCAGGTTTTTGACTTGGAAACGGGAGAAGATCCACATATGGGGAGGGTTTGAGTCTTGGCTGAACAGAACTGCATTTTTCCCCCTCCCTGCCTTTCTGTGATTGCGTAGCTACGAGCGTCTTCGTGTCATCTCCAGAGAGGCTCCTCGGGCCTGATTGCGCTCCTCAGTTGGCTCTCTTAACTGTCGGAAGGGAAGATGACAAACGTGTCTGCTTTTAGGCACCGAGAAGGTGGTATGGAAAAGTATCCTCATGGAGGGACCATACTGGGAAGGCCAGGAGAAACCCCCGAAATGATCGAGCAGTTTAGTCTTGGGAAAGCTTGGTCAGGGTGTTGCTGAGTTTGCCTGACTCTGCTGTTTCTGTTTTGTCTTCTAGTTCCTCGTGTGAGCCTGACTGCCATGGCTGGGCGTTGATGCTTTTCAGTACAGCTGTTCAAAATGGCAGAGAAAGGTGGAAATGAAGAGGTAATTAACTTGAACAGCTTCCGTAGTCACCGAGGGAAAGGTGAGTACAGATTTGTGCGTATTTCTGAAACTCTCTTTGTAAAACTCTGCTTACAAGCGGCAGGATTCATAGACACTGGGCTGGCAGGAGTGCTGTTAGTGGGGGCTGGCTAGTGGTCTGGTTTGCCATGTCATACGCTGCTCTGTTACACTTCCCAGCCACCTACAGAAAAGTCTTTCTTTTTATGCAGACATGCAAAATACTTGGCTCTGGTCTTTCTCACGTTGTACTGCCTTAAGGCAGATTGCTAACTTCTTGGGAACACCATGTAGAGGTATTTCGGCAGATCTAAGGGGCGTATGGTGTTCCACCTTTCCGAGAACCTCATAGGAGAGAGGCTGGCTCTGCATTCGTATCCTCATAGGGCTGTATGCATTGGCACCTGTTCCTCCAAGAGTGGAATTCAAAATGATGCTTTCTGTGTATGCCTGAAAGGTGATAAATGAACGCTCATGAATACTTCGGCTAAAGTATAAGCCAAAACTTTGTATCACGTCACAGGGAAGGCATGGTTGTATGCTCTTTCTGCAGTACAGAAACCCTCTGTTTCTGTACTGTGTGCATAGCGTGTGTATTCCACCCTTGACAGGCCTTGAGGGACAAGGTTGTCATCTAATCGCAGGATATCTTCTGTACCCAGCGCCAGGGGCTCTATCTCAGTCTCACATAAGGTACTCCTGCAAAGTCACACTCTTTCAGAAGAGGCCAAATTGCATGAAGAACCTTATCTCTCCTCTAGAATGCACTGCACATTAATAAAAGAAAAGGAATCGTCCCTGAGATACTGAAAGTTCAGGACTTCCCTACAGAAATTAGGAATAGGTAGCTTGTTTGGAATAACTTTTGCAGCAGCTTGACTTGTGCTGATATTTGGGATAGAAGAATTTCTGTGTAAGTGTCAGAGTGACTGGTGCGTGTGCTGGTGTGGGTGCAGGTGTTTTGGTCAGAGGGCCAAGGGAGGTAGGAGTGGTGCTAACAGTAACTTGCGAGGAGCCAGTGACCTTTTTGAGCGCTTCTTCCCTGTTGCTGCAATGCAAATGTGAAGATGGCTTTTTCAGATGTTTCGGTACTTGTGCCCTGTAATTTCAGTTATTTACCTTTAGCAAATAGCTAACTTTACTTACTTTACTACAGACTGCATAAACCGCAGGGATGAAGGTCTTATCATGATATCAGATTCCTCGGATGAAGAATTACCCTTGCTGGAAACGCCAGCAGAGCAGAAGCATGAGGAAGATGATGACGATGTAGTCATCTTGGCAACGGTAATCTTTCATTCTTTCGCTTGCCCTGCTTTATTGATGGCCTTTATAGCCAACTCTTGTGCAAATACCTGATGCATTCCTTTGAGAGTACTGTCCGGTTACAGTGATTTGCTTTAGATGTCGGAAATGAATGTTGAAATGATGGCATTTTGCTGTCTTTAAGTGTTTAATCGTATTTTGGGCGTGGGGGGTGAGAACTAGCCTGCTAAATTGCAGTGTTAAGTTCTACTTAACGAAGGCTGTAGCTTCCATGAAGTTATTTATCTAAATCCAGAAAGGTAGTGCTTTGTAAGAGGATTTGATGTTCCTTAGAAGGTGGGTTTTCAAAACAAGCCTTGTTTGACCTTGTATGCTTTATATTCCTCTGCGCTATTTGGATTCTTGTTGGGCTGTTGCAGGCACTTACATTTTTGCAGTTTCACAAAGCTAGCCCACCTGATAAATCCCTTTCCACTGGTACAGGCAGTCACACAGAGGAGGGCCAAAGGCTTTAGCTTATCCTGACTATTTTAAGTGTCTAACTTCGTATCTAAGCTATATTAAGAATATATTAACTAGAGGCATTGAGGAAATGGGTTGCAAAGCTGACCTTTCTGTTTCTTAGTTGAAAATGGTAGCACAGGATACTCAGAGTGTTGGCATACAGCATTCTGTCTGCCAGAAGCAAGAACAAGGCCAGAGATCAATGTTTTGAGCTTTGGTTCCTGCCTGTTTAAATAAACTGGTGAGAATGCAAATATGCCATCAGTTAGTTCCTCCTTCCCAGACTGTTTTACTGGGAGGGAAGTGGGTACTGATGTGAGCTTAGGAAATTATTCCATTCTGAAAGTCCTGTACATCCTTGGTTCTGCCAAATGTTCTCTTAGCACCTGGGGACAGACTGAGGATGGAGTTCAGTGAAACTAAGATATGTAGATTGCAGTTTTATGCCTTAAAACTGTTTAGCAAGGTGCCTTATTCATTGGTTTCCCATCAGAAATTGATTAGATACAAAAGATCATCTGGAGCAAGGGTTCTGACATGCCAGAAGAACTCCTGCTTACTCTTGTCTACTTTTTAGATCCCAAAGCATCAGCAGCTTCTGCGCCCCAATGTCATCAGACCTGCTGCTCAATGGCAGGGTGCAAACCCTGTGGGAGAAGGAGGATCTAAAAGTGCAGTCGAGCCCTTGAGAAGCGTATATCTGCAAGATGAGATCACGACTCTGCTGTGCCAGGGAGGCCGGTATAATCACATGGTGGAGAGCAGTGCTGGACCGAGCTGGGACAAGAATGTGACCTTTGCTTTGCAGCAGCCTGGACCATCTGAGCTTAATGGTCCCAAGTTTGAACTTACAAGTAATGAGGAGCCTGGCCCAAGTTTGCTTCCAGCAATGAAGACGAGTCCACAGCCTGTTGTTAACAGAGAAGTGGTTAGAGTGGAGAATGCAGACCTTCCACCACAACAGGAAGAAAAGGTAGAAGCCCCAGGATGGCAAGGAGAGGACTTGGAGCCAGAGCAAAACCCCAGAGGAAAAGGTGCTACAGCCAACACAGACCTGGAGATCCGTGAGAATCCTGAGATCCATGAGAGCCAGCTGGATCACCCATACTTGCAGCCGTTGGAGGGTGAGCCACATGCTGTAGTAAATGGTTGTGCTCCTCAGCAAGGGCAACCTGAAGCAGACCCAGGATCTTTGAGGGCGTGTGGAGAGAAGGCTCCTGGGCCAGCCTTCCCCCGACCTGAACCACAGCAGGATGGGATTCCAGGTCCTGCTTCACCCCAGCTGGCGCATCCACCAGAAGAAATGGGTCAGCAGGCAGCAATAGACAATGAACAGCCAGGTCCAGCGTTCCCTGCACAGGGCTCTCATGAACTTGGCTGTAGTAATGTGCCAGAACAAGGAGCTGCTGGGCAGGACCAAGACCTCACTGCACTGCTCATCAGAGAGACAGTAAGTATTCCCAGGGCTAGTTTGCCTTCTGTGTGCCTGTTATTTTCAGACAGGTTTTTCAAGGTGTGTAGCGTTTCACATGGTCACAGCACATCCCTGCTGACTTCAGCTGCAAATCCTCTTCGTTTTGGCTGCGACTCAGCTGTGCAGCAGGTGAAGAGCATGCAGTGAACTGTCTTGGAAAACTTTGGTTTGAAAGACTAGCCCCAGCCCTACGGCAGAAGTGGTGAGAGGGTCTGAATCTGGAGGGCACTGTTAGCTTTGGGATGGGCTCTTGGCCATAGAGGTTTTACAAAACTGATTGCAGGGTCTCAGGGGCACAGCAAGGTGAAATAACTTGGGTCTGTTCCCTTAAAGGCTACTGCCCTCTCAGTTCGGTAGGATTTTTTTTGTCTGGCTGATTCCTAACCCAACTCTGTAGAGCTGACTGAGGAATGGATGTAGAGCTAAATGAGCAGAACTGAGACACTGAACACTGGCAGAGGGATGGAGGCTGGGGCAGAGAGAGCTTGGAGGTACATGGCTGAGGGCTGCAGCTGCTTTCAGCAGGCTCTCCTGAAGTAGTTAGGTCCGTGGCCACATTTAGGCCACCATGGTGGTCAGGGGTGGGTAATGGTTGACCTTGTGGTGTGGATTTCCAGGCAGTAGCACTGAGGGATTATTGGATAAGCAGCGCCAAGACTTGTGTGTGTGAACTCCACGTGCTCCTTTCTGACACTGCGTGTGGAACTTAGCATGAGGAACACTAGCTAGAAGAACTGAACCACCAAGAAGGGTACTCTTTTAACGTTTGGTGTATTCAGCAGCTTGGGCAATGTGTATGTTTAAAAACAAAACAAAATTAGGTTTTTTTTGTTCCTCCCACCCTGCCCCATGCACACTTCTCCCCTTCGATTTACTGGGCAGGAAGGGTCTCTCTTGATGCCTTATGGAATACTTTTTTGTAAACAAGTGTATACCACTAAGCCCATCCCCTCCACATCTTCCTTCCACATCCCATATCTGATTCTGTTTGGGAAAACCGGGGTTGAGGAGAATAATCGTTAAGCAGCAATCCAACAAAATTCAGTTCTTTCCAGGTAAGGCCTTGTTGATCAGCGACTTGCCTACAGATGGGCAAGTAGAATCTCTTGCGTTGTCAGGATTGCTTGATGACCCTGACCAGTCAGTCTTGCAAAGCAAAGTATCATATGGTGCAATTAATTGCAATACCGGTACAGGAACCCAACAAGAGAAAGCAGCACAGGGTGCTCTTTGCTGCATGGCTAATGCTGGGAGAGCTTTTACAGACATGCCAGTAAAGGTTTGTCGTCTGTTCTGATCTTGTTGCTAGTGTTTCTGCGTGCTTTGGGTGTGTATACATATTGTTGGGTTTTTTCCTTTTTGCTTTGGAATGTTGTATTTCAGCACAGTCTGGAACTCCTTAATCTTCTGTCTGAAGGTAAATATTAGCTTTTCTTCTGTTGTAGATCATACCTACGTGCCTCGCCTCTTGCTCGTTGGGCCAGGGGCTCATGGCCACTCACATCACTGCCCTTGCTCTTCTTGTGAGAAAGAGCTGTTAGCAATCGTTCTGTGGAGCAAAGGAAAGCCAGCAGCTTGCAGTATCCAGGCAGGATGGATATAAATGGTCTCTTGAAATTCATTTTGGCCCTTGTCTCAGGAGTGTGCTAGATAATTACCTATAAATCTCTGTCTCTGGTGCTGTTGCTAGGTTGTGCTGCACAGCTCCTCTACCTATGTAACCTTTAGCTTTTTCTACTGTAGGAAGCAAGATTCCCAGATGTGAAGAAGGAATATATTGAAGAGCTAATCAGCATCAAGAACTGCTATGACTTAAATGTGTAAGTATAAAGCTAAGAGCTAAAGTGTAGCATACAACAGTCTGGCTGCAGTCACATTTTCATTTCCCTGCCCGCTAATGACGCTGTTCTAGAGCATATCCAGGCTGGGAGTCAGCACTGTGGTGATAGTGCCAAAAAGCAGTGGTTTAGGGTTTTTTCTTTCCTTTTAATAGAGCTTTTTTAAAATCCTCTCTAAGTTTGACATTGTGCTGTAGCTTCTCTTCTTTTAAGATAATTTGCTTATTTAAAGATACTACATATAATTTCCTCCTAACTATTACTAGGGTTCTTAAAAAGGGTGAGTGTCAGGATTAAGGTGTTCAGATGATTTCTGTAAAACTCTAGTATGACGGTGAGTTGGTGAGGTTTGAGTTGAAGAAAATAGTTTCCTACCTCTTCATTTCACTGGCTTTTGGCTTTTTCCAGGTAAAGCTGACACCAGTTTGGACTCCCTTGTTTAGTGTTGTGATACTGGCTTTTATCCCCTTTACTGAAGCAAGTAGCAATGGTATTCTTTGAGTTCTCTCGCATCACTTTTTGCAGATAGAATAGAGCAAACACATTTAAGCGCTGGCAGGATTGATTCTAGATATCTGTTGAGGGAGTGATTTTGGTCAAACTGAGCAGAAACACAAGCCAAGAAGGGAAGTAGACAGAGTGGAAAATCATGGTGAGTGTTGCTTTCCCAATTGTGTTAGCAGCTGAAGAATTCTGTGGTGTTCATCATGCTTGATATCTCTGGGAGTCATGTTAGAATCAAAAGTTTAAAATAAAGTCATTAACCTTAATGATAAGTTGCATCATCTCCCTGCCTTTGGGTAAAGCTTGCACAGCTGAAGGGTGAAGGATTGCGTGTGTTGGCACCAGCAACACAGAGGGAAGAGTGGTTTGAAGTAAATCACTTGTGACTTGTGTCTGATGCTAGGTGGCCCCTCTCTCTTTCTCCCTCTGCAGCTGTCACTGCTATTTCAAACATGTTGAAACTAGTTATTGTGTGACACAAGAATGAAGAATAGGTGTTGGTTGCCAGAGTATTCACCCTATCTTGTATGAATCCGATGCCCTTTCCAGTTAACTAGGGCACTAATTAAGCAGTGTGTAAGTGCATGAGGCTTAGAATTAGTTACTGGACCATAAATAAGTTAACTGGCAAGGAACTAAGGATGATCCCATCCGTTGGGCATAATTTCCTACTCTGCTGCTTTTGCCTGTGTTGTGAAGTCGTGCCTCCAAAGTAGGGCTTCTTGGTTAGAAAGTCATCAGCCTGTAACTTCTTTCCTCTCTTTCGAAAGGGCTTTCCCTGCAGCGGTGGCGTAGTCTGCATGAGAGAGGCTTTCAGGTGCCTGCACCGTGTACTTGGTGCACCTCAGTGTGGATGCTTGAGTTGGGAGCGGTAGGGCCATTCCTCAGGGTGACTGAGCTCTTGAAGTTGGACATCTGGCTGCAGGACCCTCTCACAGATTGTGTGAAAAAACTCGTTATTGTGTCCTGCAGGGATTTAGCGAAGCCTGGTAGAATTAAATCCCAGTATTGGCTTCTATCAGTCTTAATGTGTTCCTTCCCTTTTTGCTACCGAAATCTCTTCTCTGCTATTGTGTGCCACAGACCCAGCGAGATGAAAAGGTGCTTACAGGCTTCCCTGTAGGCCATCTACAGTGTCTGCTCAGCGGTGCGTTACCCACTTACTGGATGATAAAGATTTCTTCTCCATATTTTTATTCCTTTAACCAAACTGTCTTTTGAGTTGTCACTGCATCTTTTGTATGAGAACAAATGGGTCAAAGCACTGGTCAGCCTCGCTGGCAGGGTCTCTTTGATCTCCGTGGTATGTCAAGCTGAATCAGGCTTGAAATATAATAAATAAGGGTGGCTGGGTTTGGGCAGGGATGAGGCTTTTAACTGGCTCCGTGTCCTGTGGTGCAGATATTAATGAACAGTGCTGCGAGTGTGTGTGCATTGCGCGCTGGGACCCACTTAACTAATTGTCAGACATTGAAGGTTAACATCTCTGAAAATCCCGAGCATTGAAATGGCAACATGCAGAACAGTTCAAATGTATTCTGACTGTGCCCCAGCTGAAACCCTTGCATTTGAGCTGCAGTGGTTTGAGCTCCTTGAAGTTTCTGTTTTGTTGGATTAAAACAGTTATCTTTTGTAAAAGGGATGCGGGGGGGGAGGGCTGGAAGCTATTAAGCACTCAGTGCCAAGATATTTTGTTGTTTTCCGAAATGATTGTCTTAAAACTTTCAACCGATGTGAAAGATAAGATGTGGGAGCTCCTCTTAGCAGGGTATCATCTATTCAGCTTTTGTGTGCAGAGGCATTCACAGTCAGTCAAAAGCTTCTGGCTCAATATGTCAATACCTGATTAAACAAAAAGAAATGCCTCTGCTTTGAATGTGAAAGCAGGCCTAAAGTAATCGTGCCTTGATAGTGGGTTAATGCTTTAAGCCAGTTCAGATTTCTTAATTAGGGACTGATTTCTGACATCAGGAATGTAAATTAGCTGCAATTATGTCTTTGCTGCAGCCTAGCACCTTCTCATTCAAAAAGTTTTACAAATGTTAATTGCTTGTCCTAGCTCCTTTCAGAAGGATATTATTCTAAGGCTGGGGAAACTGAGGAACAGCTTATGCTCCTTGACCCAGTGAGCACAGCTGGTTAGTGGTGGTGGAGAATAAGCTATGACAGTCTGATTCAGACAGGTAGCCTACAACAAGCTTCCCTGTCAAAAGGGCTTCTGAAGTATTTGTGGATCTCCAGCAGTGGGGTATTCTGAAACTATTTGCTAGAGTCTTTTCTAAGCTGAAATACTCGG
Organism: Falco naumanni; assembly: GCF_017639655.2. Taxonomy (NCBI): domain Eukaryota; kingdom Metazoa; phylum Chordata; class Aves; order Falconiformes; family Falconidae; genus Falco; species Falco naumanni. The sequence goes on along the minus strand of NC_054057.1, from coordinate 84,325,213 downwards.
TTAAGCTAAATTTCCCTGACAGTTATGATTGTTTGTGGTAAGACCTCAGGTATGCTGCATTTACAGGCTGGTATGCAATTTTTTCAGCAATCGCAGTTAGTGATTTTCTAAATTATATTCTCACTAGACCAGTTTCTAGTGGAAGTGGACAATGCTGGTGTGATTTCAAGCTTTATTACAATGAAACCTGTATCCAGAGTACACGTTACATGTAAACACAGTTTAAACGTGTTTCCGTCTCCGCTGTAATGCGAAAGTAGATCGAGACTGGAGGCTTTAATTCAAACTAGGGTCTTTAATCTTTTGTTGAGGAAGACATTGGTCTTTCAAGGGTTTTGTAGGGGTTTGTATGCTTCTTTTTCCATAGATGCATTTGTATTGGGCACAGTAGATGACAGCTGTGTTTCAGTTAATGCTGCTAGTGTTGTCATTGTTTTTTCTGGTACAGTCTTCATCACGTTCATTCCAGAGTAGCAGGAAGTTAGTACACCTCAACTCTTAGTCATGCGGGGTTTGACATGTGCTTAAAGGAGGTACCGCTTTGCCACGACTTCACCCGTGGATCTGAGTGGGGAAGTAACCCTAACTGTTTACCTCTGGCATGGGGAGGTGTCTGTTGGCTAGTAGCTCACCCGTAAAACCTTCATGAGTATAAATTTAATTGTCAAAAGACAAATCTATTTGCTTTTCCTTCTGCAATTATACAGACAATCATTCTTTACTCAATTCTCAGTCATTTACTTGCAGTTTGCTATAGTCTGGGACCTCCCTTGGTTCTTACAGGGCAGGCTGTGACTTGCCTGCCTAGCCTCCTAATTACAGGATGCTGAAAATTAGACAAGCGAGGAATGAACCTGAGCTCCCAAACCCTGAAGTAACTATATTTATCTTTTCAGACTTTGTAACTTCCTTCTGGAAAATCCAGATTACCCAAAGAAGGAAGGCAGAGTGGTTTTAAATCCCAGCAGCAGCCTGCTTGCCAGCCAAGATGAAACAAAGGCAAGTGAGAGAGTATCCTTATCTATAGTATGCCTCTCATCCAGTCTGCTCAACCGGAGTGGACCTTGGGATGTCTGGTTCTATTAGCATGTATTTTTAGAGTGTTTGCTTGAGCCATACTTTCGTAGGAGGCTTCTGGGTGCATTTAAGGTAGTGTTAAATAGCAACAGTTAGTTGCCTGCAAGATGACTTCCAAAACTTCCCTGTTTTGCTGTTGCGTAGCTGCACAGTGTCTGCTCTTTTGCCTTCAGCGAGACCCTCTGCCCTGCCTGCCTGTCAGCTCCCCCAGCTGAAGTGTTCATTTTGATAAGTGCTGCAAGAATTCCATGGTCATTCTGTCACATGAAGTAGACTCGGCCCTCAGGTCTCTCTTGTGTGACCTTTAGGCATTGCCTTTCAGCCTCCTAACTGCACATCTCCCTACAGCCTCTTGATGATTTTTCTTTTTTTTTTTTAAGTCCATTTGACAAAAAAAATTGAGCCACTTTGAGTATGCTGAAATAGCTGTGCGTGGCCCGAGAGAGAGAAATGCTGAGTAACTCTTTCTACTCTTGGAGGCATCTCTCAGCCTCAAGCTGATAGTTGTTCACCCTTTATAGCAGCCTACCCGTAGCCTCTCCTCACTCTCATGCAACCACGTTCAATGGCTTTAAACTCCATCGCGTGGGTCCAGCTGGGGACAGAGCTGCAGTGTGGTACAGCTCGGCTCAGGTTGCCCACACAATGTGTATCCCCGTAGGCTTCACACCTGTGCTGCGCTCTAAGCTGCTGCTTAGGCAGGTGCTCAGGACTGGGTGCCGTGTAGCCTGAATTTTGGGTGGTCTTGCAGAAGGTCCTGATTGCTGAAAGGGTGTTCTTGTGTGTATTTATACCAGCCTTTTTACATCTTTCACATTTTTTCCTTAGGTGCCTAAAGTGGACTACTTCGACTTTTCCAAACTCGCCCCACTTGACCAGCGGTGCTTTATTCAGGCAGCTGACCTCCTTATGGCAGACTTCAAAATGCTGAGCAGCCAAGACATCAAGTGGGCGCTACATGAACTCAAGGGACACTATGCAATCACACGAAAGGTTCTCCATTTCAAGTCTGTTTTCTTTCCTAGGGTTCTCTCTTGTGTCTGTGGAGAGCAGTGTGACGTCTTTTGCCTTACTGGACCATCTGCTAGTGTGTGGTTATGGGTTTTTTTAATACTCTTCCTTTTCTAAGAAGTACTAATCCATTTAGTAGAGACTAGCAAAATTTATCAGCTAGATGGAACGCTGCAGGTAGCTTTTACTTTTCTCTAATAGGAGAACTGGGGAAAACACTAGCTAGTTGATGGTAGGTGACGCATTAAACTGAGAAGTGTTCCTGTATGTCACCGCTGAAGTGTGCTATAATTGCCAGTAAAGCCTAGGCATTTAGCTAAATCTTAAAACATTTAACTGCTGCTATTAGTTAACTGACTGCATGTAATTGAAAAGAAGCCCAAGTCTCACTGTCCTGTTTCTATTTATTATGACTTGTGGAATGAGCCCTATATCCTGGAGCTGTGAAGACACCGGTTTCAAGTATCAACAAACTGAATGTAAATGTGGCTTTAAGCTTTTGGCTTGGATCTACTCCTCTGATATGTTCCTCTTGCTTGAGCTTCTTTCTCTACTATTCCAGGACTTAACTAAAACTCTTTGTCTCTTCACTTGCTTGATTGAGCACTGAGTATTTGAGCTTTTTTTCTGTTGAGTTTGGGTTTTTTATTTAAAAAAGCCCAACCAGCTCTGTTGCATCAGAGTGGAAACCAGCTGTGTTAGAGTAATAGCTGAGGTGTTTTGAAGTATCATTCGGTTATTTTGGTTTTTGTGGGATGGCTGTTTTAGGAGTACATAAAGCAATAAGGTGAGCAAAGGAAAGGTATACTTGCCTCTGTATGGGGTGCTGGGCTTTCACGTTTTGGATCAGTCTTATGTGCGTGTTTAGTGTGCTTCAATTTGAAGTATGTGCTTCTGCTTTCTTCCAGGAACAGGCAGGATTTAAGTCTGTATGTTATTTTCTAGGCCTTTTCAGATGCTATCAAAAAATGGCAGGAGCTGTCTCCCGAAACCAGTGGGAAACGAAAAAGGAGGAAAGAAATGAATCAGTATTCATATATAGACTTCAAATTTGAGCAAGGTAAATACCAAGCTGTGCGTCTTGTTCTCTCTGCATCAGTACTGTAAGCAGAACTGGCTTGCAGCAGAAAGTGCTGCCCTTGGAAAGGGATACGGTCCTGAAAGAGCTCCGTTTCTGTCACTGTCTGGTATCTGTTTTGGAGATACTCTTCATTAGTACCTCTGTTTGGTACGGTGCTATTTGAGATACTGAAGTTACGCAGCTGGTGGTGTGTGGAGGAAGAAAGGTTTAAGCTTTGTTCTGGCTGCTCCATCCTGTTTCATTGTGTCTTTAACTCTGCTTTAGGGGATGTGAAAATCGAGAAGCGCATGTTCTTTCTGGAGAATAAGAGACGGCACTGGAGGACCTACGACAAGCGTGCTCTTCTCCCACCGGTGCTACTGGAGCAGGAATTCTATGAACAGAAAGTTAAAGAGATGGCAGAGGTAAGTGGTAGGAGCTGCCTTCATCTTGTGTTGCAAACGACTTCAGCTATGGTAGAGGTCTTGGCCCTTAACATGGAAATCTGCCTCTTGCAGAAATTCAAACACTGAACAAAATATTGAATAACTGACTGCCTTTGCCTCTTCACTACCTGTTAACGCGTATGACTCTTCCCAATTAACTCATTTTTGAAGGAAAAAAGCCAAGCGCAGAGTTTCGTATTTCCTTAAATACATAGCTGCTGCTTTTACAAATACTGTTCTGAGCCTTTTGCGCTACGAAGTAGTAAAAGCTCTACCAATTCATTCTTTCCTCTAACTGTTAGCAGGCTTCTCTGCTGCTTTAGGACTTGTAATTGCAGCTCAGTGGTGGTGGTGAGCAACCACCAGGCCCAAGGCAGTCTGTCCACTCCCTCTGCCTTCCGCAAGTTGGCAGTCCTCTGTCTCCAGAACGCCTTGTCTCGTGCTGAGGACCATGTGTTTTGAAGCAGAACCCTGCAACACCCGCTGGCATGTTGTCTTCCCCTCGTAGTCTGAGGGAAGACTGCATTCACAGCTCTGCACCTACAGTCTTTCTAAAGTAGCTACTGAAAGATCCTTGTCTCTTAGGCAGATGGATAGCATCCCCTTTTAAACACAAAGCTAATGTTCCTTGGGGCTTTCTTTGGAGGGGCCCGTTGGGTAGGAATCATTTCTGCCCATGGAAACCTGAACCAGCAGCCCTCAATAATATAGAATTTGGTTCTTTGTTCTTGCTGCCTTTGCTTTTCCCATCTGTTTTAGCTGAATCATAAATAGCTTAATGGATTGGAAGGATGGGCTGAGTGATGTTGTAAGCAGACAGTGAGCTTTTTATGGTGGTTTGTAAGTCCTGAGGTAATCTACAAGAGTGTAGAGGCTGGAAAATTGCTTTATCTATTCCGTAAATACAGATGCACCTGTCTCTCTTACAGCATGCAGACTTTCTCCTTGCTCTGCAGATGAATGAGGAGCAATATCAGAAGGTCAGTATCTATAATGTGGTCCATTGAGTTCAGCTTATGCATAGACACTGTTCTGCACTTACTTCAGACTCTTTTGGCTTCTGGAATGGAGCTTTTTTGAAGCTGCATTTGCACTGGGCTGCTTTTGAGGAGCTGGCAAAACCTGCGTAGTGTGTGGTTGGCTGGCTTCCAGGAAAGGTAGACAAGAGCTGAGTCCAGCAAGACAGTATCGATGCATGGAATGATCTGTAGTAATTCAGTCAGCTGCTGCTTGTATCTTTACCGGCCAGAGTAAATATTGCAATAGAATAGGACCAGGTTTGCTCTTGCTGCTACCATTATGGCTGTTTGAAACAGATATGCCGTTGTTGGAGCACTGACGGTGGAAAGGCCTTCCTCATTTGTAGAAAAGACTCTTAAAAACCTGAAAATCAGGTCTTTGCCTTTAAACAGAGAAAGTTAGAGATCGGTTCAGCAGCTGTGGATTGCCTTTTCATTCTCAATGCCTGTTTCTTTGGAGAAGATGCTGGACCTTCAAAGAAGTGGGTATACTTGCTTTTTAACAGTGACACGTTTCCCCAGCCCTGCAGTGAAGAGAGCAAGACAAGGTCCTTCCAGGCAGATGGGTAAATGTAGCTTTAGAGGGCAACAGACCTGAAGCTTGGTTTTCCCCATATGAATGGTGTGTACTCTGGGCTGCTTCCCTGTGATTGCAGCTTCCCGAACTCAAGATGCTTCTCAGCCTGCAAGCTTAAATGCTAAACACCATGTGTTCTGTAGCTTTTTGGAACCTGTCAAACAGGACATGTAGATATTAAGTTACTTAAAACTGAGTTTCCGGTTGTGCTTAGTGAGTTTTGACTGCCAAAGAAGATATCTAGTGGAATGGTGCGTATCTGTTGCTCTTTTTTAGAATTAATGCTGGCGTTTATGGCTTGCACATGTATGGGGCTGTATGTTGCTATAGGTATTGATGTTCTGATGATGATGATAGTACCTCTGTTTATGGCTGCAGGATGGTCAGATGATAGAGTGCCGCTGTTGTTACGGGGAGTTTGCATTTGAAGAGCTAACTCAGTGTGCAGATGGTCACTTATTCTGCAAGGAGTGCCTAATTAAATATGCTCAGGAGGCAGTCTTCGGCTCTGGGAAGGTAAGAATTTCCCAACTGGGCAAGGGGAAAATAGGCAATTTGCTATTGATCGCATTGCTGTTGGTGTAGCATTGCTTAAATCAGACGTAACTGCACTTCCCAGGAAGTACTTGGACGGAATTGTGTCCTGAAACCCAAATCCAACAAGTCAGTCTCACCATCAGGCGAAGCCAACAACTTCACAATGGGATCTTTGCTGAATAGGATTTCGGGTTTGTTAACCTCAGTCTTTTATGCTCTGTGCTTAGCAACTTGGATTAGGAAAACGTTGTACACCATTCATAGTAACGACAATAACTTGCACTCATCTGGTTTTTATTTTCTACTCTAATAAACCAGTGGTGTCTGCACAGAACACACTCTTATCTCTGACTTGGCCAGTCTCCTCCTAGCTAAGAGTGTTTGTTTGTCCTTCGTAATATCACTGTGACCCCATCTTAATTTGGGGGTTGGTTCCTCTAACCTTCTTAGTCTCCAATTTAGTTAGCGATTACTCTGGTACTTAGCTGAGCTATAAACAAGTTATTAACCTGCTCTGAGGTGTGCGTGCTCCTTTGCCTTGAGATATGACGATCAAACTGTGGGATGCTTTTGTACCCTGGGATCTGTTTCATGTAAACATATAAGCTGGCAGCTGTTATTGTAAATGACCGTACTGAAAAGAATGCGATAAGCTGTTTGTGAGCGGAGTGCTTTTTCTCAGCAGAGACTGTAATAACTGACCGCCCTGTAGTCACAGTGGACTTGGTGTGAGTGAACTGAGGTCCCAGCTGTCTACAGTATCTTCATGCCTGGTGTTTGTGCGCAGCCTGGCTTGTTTAACTAATCCTGTTCTTCCCATAGCAAACCCATTTTCTGGCAGTTATCTGCTGAGTGAAGCTGTATTCTCTCTAAGGTTCTGCACTGGTTTATTTGGAAATGTTCTGGGTACTGAGTCTTTTAGCCTTTTGCTGGTATCGTACTGAAGCTGAGCGCTCTCCTTCCAACCCTAGTCGGAGCTCAGCTGCATGGAAGGCAGTTGCACATGTTCATTCCCCACCAGTGAGCTGGAGAAAGTGCTTCCGGAGAACATCCTCTGTAAATACTATGAGCGGAAAGCTGAGGAGGAGGTGGCTGCTGCCTGTGCCGATGAGCTCGTCAGGTGAGTGTCCAGCAGAGGATGCAGACTGCACTTACCGTTGTAGAAAATTGCTCCCCGAAACCCTAAATGCCTGCTGACTGTGGGAAAGGTAGCTTTCAAAGAGCCGTGTTATAAATTCAGGCTTCTGCCTTCCCAGGTCTGTTGTTAGGTTGGTCTGCCTTTGACCAGGAGCAGATTAAAGTTCAATAGACTTGTCTCCCCTAAGACTTGCTTGCAAGCTCTATGCTGATCCTCTAAATTACATGGTCAAAAGCAGTGCTGAGCATATAATATTTTGATTGCAAACAGGGAAGTGATGGAAGAAATATGAGCAAAAAGGCAGTAGTCAGCACATCCTGGCAGCAGGGGTTTGGTTGGCAGCCTGATTAACTACCACGTAGCTATTTGACTAAATCTGCTTTCACTGGCACTCTGCATTAATGTCATCTTATTCTGGGCTGTAGGTGTCCATTCTGTAACTTCCCGGCTCTGCTGGACAGTGATGTGAAGCGGTTCAGCTGCCCTAATCCCCGCTGCAGAAAGGTAATTGGGGGATACTTGCCATTTGGTCTCTCCTGGAGTGTTGGGCAGGAGAGCTGGGAGGACAGCTCATACTTCTGAGTAGCAGGTGAATGAATATCTAACGTGGCTGCATGGGGCAGCAGTCAAATTATTTGCCGGATCCTACTGATGTTCTGTAAAAGCCTGTGGTTGGACAGATGAATTTCAGGGCACTCGATAAAGACAGCAGCATTCCTTCCTTTCCTTGGAAGATGTTGGCTAAAAAAGCTTATGGATGCCATAGGTTGCTGTCTTGCATATACAGAAATGTTGTAGGTGAACAGGGAGCTGCATGTTTAAAAGGCATAAAACAAAGTTGTAATCCTTTATCTAATGAAACTTCTGGAGAATGAGCTGAAACAACCTGATGCACTATCCTTAAGAGAATTAGCATCGGCATTTTTCTTTTTTGCTGTGGCCTGAATACAGATTCAGTTGGAAGTGACAAAAAACCTTGGAAGAACTCACTGAAATGTGAGTTGTTCAAAGGGCAGAAGATCTTTGTGGTGCTTAAAATCTATTGATGACCGTAATGGGAGAATAGTCAGGTCCAATGGGGGGGATGGAGTGGGGAAAACTTGCTGCTTGTGCACCATCTGTTCTGAGGAAAAATACAAGCACAAAAATGTGTTTCCCAGTCTCCTGGATGTATGGAGAACCCTGCTTACATATGGTGCCAGTGAGCTGAGGCAGTACAGTATCAGTGCTGCAAAGTGTCTTGTGTAACTTTAGCCACAACAATGAATTCTCGTGCAAGATTGAGGGAACCGCCTGTCCCCCAGCAGAGATTTCTGCTCATCACTGAAATTCCTTTTGAGTGCATTAGCCTTGTGCTTGTAGCTGCCATAGCTTTGGGTTCTCGTAGTGATGCGTTGCCATCATTTGTCTGTATTGAGAAATTAATAGAAAGTAAAACTCTTATCTAGAGAAGTTGAAGTTGCCAGCAGTGAACTTGGCATTCTGTAGTGAAAATTGAACTTGGGGCGGGGAAAGCTGCTTATGAAAGATGCACAATTCCATTTTTGATCTCTTAATTTCCAGATATGTTTTGCTAGCATTTGGGAAGGAAATACAATTCCGATGGATTGCCCAAGTGTCACGAGGAGGAGGTTTGCTAGTCACTAGGTGGCAATGTTGATTCACGTTTAAATGAAAATTTTTTTTCTTACTGTTTTTGCAAAAGCTGAGTTGTATTCAAAACATACATATGTCGGCACCACGGAACAAAATTCAGGCTTGAAGAACATGAACGCTTCAATGTGCAAAATGAATTGAACTCTTTTTTTTTCTTAAAATGTGTAATGCAGCACAGTAACTGGGGTAAGAGGGGTCAGTGCTGAAACGTTCCTTTCCTTCTGGTTTGCTGTTTCATTTCCTTCCTAGTGTACTGCATGTACCCCCCTCCCTGGGGTTACAGCATTCCAGTGGGCTGGATTTCTGGTTTCCTGGACAGCTTGTGTTGATTCATTAGCTGAAAATCTGCTGAGTAGCTTTGTGCTCTTCTTAGAAGTCTTGAATGACTTTGGGATTTGAAGTTGAGAGTGAGGAATTCAGATAGCAGGATGTGGTGTTGTCTCACAGCATCAGCTGCAGTGGTTCTTCATATTCCTGCTATCTTGTCTTTCTCCAGAATGAAGAATTCCAGTTAATGCTCTTGCTTGCAGGAAACTGTTGCCCTTAGGGAGGAAAGGGCTAATCTAGGGAACTCTACGGTGGTTGGAGAGGATGCGCTGGCTTTGCTAGCAGTGCCTCTGGCAGACTCGGCAGTGGTGATGACTGATCCTGGAAGGAGTCCCTCTCGGGTTGGAAGGACTGCACTTACACAGCTGAACCTAAAACAAGGGGAAGTGTGGAAAGCGAAAGGTCAAAATGTGCCTCTCCTGAAACCTCAAGGCTTGTCAAGAGTGGGGAGAGGAGGACCAGATGGTGGACCCGTTGTATTTCTGTGCTCCGCCACCTGGATCCTTGTCTTGCTTTGAGAGTTCATCTTGATACTCTTAGGCTTTCCTTTAAATCTTGCAGAGAGGTTCATTTGTATTTGGGCCAGCTATGGATGTATTGTAAACTAAGTGATGGGAACTAGCTAGAAGCCTTCATTTTGGCTGTATATACGTGTGCTGAGCTCAGTAAGAGCTCTAGACATACCCAGGTCACTGTTTATGCATCTCACCTGTAGTTCCAGTTATTTGCACCTTGCAGGAACCAAAATGTGGCTAATTGTAACCTGAGCAACAGGCAGAGCTGCCAGTCGCCTTCTGTGACTGAACAGCTGCACGGAGAGCATGCAGATGAGCCTGCACCATCTGCCAGGGCCACTGTGGCTCCAGCTGTGTGGCGTGAAGTTTGGCTCCTAGTTAGGTGGCCAGGGCTTGAATCTTAATATCACAGACTGCAGGGTGGTGGAGAAGCTTAATTAACCAGGGAAAAGTGTTGCCCAAGCCACCCTACGGATGTGCTCTCGTGTGTGTGTGCAGTCTGAGCTGGTGCTGGGGGAGAGGCAGCTTTCGCTCAGACCTGGCTGAGTTTTGAGGTTTTGCTCTCTAACAGGTTGCTGACTACGTGTGGAGCCAGCTTGCTGGTGACAGGAGGGTTTGCCAGCATGCTTGGTCAACCTCCATCTTATTCTGCGGAGGGATCCCTGCACGGAAGCAGCACTCAAATTTCTGGTCTCTTAATGATGTGTTTCTCCTCCCAGTGCTCTGACAGCAAACCAAAGCTGGCGATTCTGGTAAAATTAGGAAAGGCACGTGTTGCTTGTTGACTTGTGCAGCACTGGGAGTGAGCGTGCACTTTGTCATGTTGAGGGAAGTGCTGTTTGCCACCAGAAAAGGAAGTCTGTCCTTTCTGCTCAGCCTCCCTCCTCCCCAGACCCTGTATTGTTGGTGAAGACAAGGCTTTTGTTCCTGGGCTGCTTGCTGCTATCCCTGGTGCCGTGTTGCGGGTGAAGGAGATAGTTTCCCCTCTTTGCAGTCTCAGCACAAAGCACTGCAGGGCTTTCAGCCAGCGAAGAGATGGGGAGGTGAAAGCAGCTGTTGCCATGGAAATAAGGCATGCACGGAGCAGCACTGTCCCTCCGTGCCGGAGAGCTCAAAGCCCTCGACGCTCATTTCATAGCCAGGCCACATTGCAGGGACTTGCATTTTCCAAGACTTTTCTTTAAAACCCCTTTGCATAGCAGAGGGGTTTTGTTACTTTATTGCACCGAGTCGGTGTCTGCTTCGGTGCTGGCTGGATGTGAAGAGGTGATGGCGTATGGCTGCGTGATGCTAAATTGCATTGCCCTCAGACCGGGCAGTTGTCACTCTTGTTCCTGGCTCATTAGTGCATCCTGTTAATGGGCTGGGACTGGGTTTGCCTGCTGGGCATCTGAACTGCCACACTGGAAAAGTGAGCACTGGTGTGCCTGTGTCAGATGGATAAAACCCCCGTTCTTTTACTTTTTAGTCTCCAGGTTAGGCTGTCTGGCTGCAGCAATCCTTCCATGTACTTTTAATTTGCAGGACTAAGACTTGGTATTTTAGGGGACTTCTTTTTAAGCTGCTGGAATGTCTCAGGATTGATTTCAGGGTGCTGGCTAGAAACAGGTACACCCAGCTGCTTCTAACCTTCACCTTAACCTGCTTTTAAGCTTGGACAGAGCTCACCCTAGCAAGCTGTGTCTGAACATGGCTTCTCTTAGCAGGGTGCCAGCACTGCGTCCGCAACCCGTGTTAATAAGCCGAAGTCACGTTGTACAGTGCAGTGCAGTAACTTGGACATGAGTGGCTTTGAAAGAAATTGTTGCGTGATTAACGAGACTTAAAGCTACAGAAGGAGCTAAGGGGCATGCTGCAGTGCCTGTGATCTGTGTACCTGGTGCGGTAATGGGGCATTCAGAGGCGGGTAACGAAGCAGCCCCAGCCACCTATGATCCAGTTACAACCGTTTTATAGGGTGCAAGGGGAAACGTTTGTGTAACCAAGTACCCAGCAGCAGGGGATGTGTTCAGGATGACATAGCCTTGCAGGGATGTCATCCAACACATACCACAGGGCCCATTACTTCTGTGCTAGAGGCTGGCCCATTGCTGCCCGGAGCCGCCCTGCCTGATTCCAGATGCGCTGTGGTTTTAGGCTTAAACTATATCAAGATTTGTCACTAGCAGGGTGCATGTGCAACTTGGGGGGGCGGGGAATAAAATTGTTCTCATTGGAGAAATTGAGCTTGTCCAAAATGCCTCAGAATAGGATGTGCGTATGGAGAATTACTTAATTCTCCTTGTTTTGCAACATGTTTTCCCAGCTGTTGAAGTCTGCTGTCTCATCTAGCTTCCTGACAGCAGCGCAAACATTTTGCAGGTCCCGTGACCCTGTCTCATTCTCTGTTTGGCCGTTCTTGTTGCTGTTCTCTGTATGCTTTTCCTTGAGCCTGTTCATTTGGATTTGATTGTGGGACTAAGCTCTAAGTAACAGCTTTAGTGGAGAGCAGAGCCGAAGGTGGCACTCCCCTGTGGCAGACCCCTGTCACTTTCTGGTGGCAATGACCTCGAGGCCCAATTCCTGCATTTGACTTCCCATCCTCCTATGTCTGTGTGCATGCAGTTTAGCAAAATTTGTTGGGATGAGGAATGAAGGGAAATGCTATGTGGAGGACCTGGCTATGTGTCTTACTGGGTGGGGGGGGTGGGAATGGAACACCCATGCCTACTTTGATCCAGAGGCCTGTCTCCCACTTGTCCAGGCCAGCAGAATGGTCTAAGCCCTCTTTTCATGACTCTGCCATCTTCCTCCTCAGCACTGCATCCCCAAAACCTCCTGCTCTGGAGCTGTCAGATTTCTACTCCAGCTCAGTGCCTTCACTGCACCCTTTTTAAATGAGCGGTGCGCATGGGAACACGCTCCGCTTTATTACTGCCAAAACCACAACAAATGGCAAGTTTCCGTCTGTCATCTCGGCTCTGAGGCCCTCCACGGCTGGGCAGGCGATTTTCATTTTTCTTCCATAAAAGGACATTGAAACTCTTCTGCAGCGGCGGTGCTGTGTGCCGCAGGCAGGGCGAGCGGCGATGCTATCGACAGCAGCGCCGGCGGTGCTGCAGCAGGAGTGCCAGCGATTTCCCTATCTGTTCTTGAAGGGATGGGCACAAGGGAGGGACCAAGGCCGAAGGTGGGGTTGAGGTGATTGTAGGCGGCAGATAACCTCAGTAGATCTTACGGCTGAGTCCTAAAAAAAAGATAGATAACAGGAGAGTGCTCCTGGTACAGCAAAGCCTTGAAAGTGCAGTCCTATGTAGGAAGAGTACGCGTGTGCTGAACCACGTGGGCTGTCCCGCTGAGGTGTGTAGGGTCAAGGTTGTACAGGGAGTGCTGAGAGTCGGGAGATTTTCTCATCCCCAGCTTTATGCTGGGCAAGCTACTTCTCATTTGTGGGGGCTGCAAGGGGAACAAGGGAGAGCCACGTGCCAGGGGCTCTCCTTGCTTCCCTGGAAGGTGGATGGTGCATGCCCACAGCTTGCTTCCTGGCTGAGAGGGAGCACCTAGGAAAGCCGGGGACCAGGAGTGAGTTGCTGTCCCTGCAGGTACTCCCGTAGTTTGCTTTTTGGGGTATCCTTGGTCTGGGCTGGGAGCAGATCTGAGACTTGAGCAGTGCCAGCAGTTGCTTGCTCCTGAAGGCCCCTTTCCATGACGATCAGCCCAACATCACGCCTTGCCTTGTCTACATAGCTGCCACCCTTCCTTGGGACACGTAGGGAGGGGGTGTAGGAGCTCTGCAAATACCTCACCTGGAAAGAGGGTAGGAGTAGGCTGGGTTAATTGCTATGCTGGGGTGGAGAGACTCCATTAGTGGGAGCTCAGGTGCTGCTGCTTTTACAAGGTCAAGTCTATTTATGCAGTGGTATGTGGAAATGCTTCACTTGATAAATGAGTCTGACAGAGGAGGAGGGGGTGAAGCCCAGCCTGGAAATGGACCTGAGGAAAGAGGTCAGTTTAAATGGGGTATCTGTCTCTTAGAGAATTAAAAAAAAAAAAGCAAGTTGCTGAAAGCAAGAACTCAAACTAGTCCCTTTAAAAATAGACTGTGTAAGTCAGTGCAATTTCAAGCAATAAAGCTTACTCCTGTGCTTGCTTTCTGCCTTATATAGCAATATCCATTCAGTGAAAAGGCAATTCTCCCGCTGTTTACTGACCGGTGAATACCTCTTTGTCAGGTCGGTAAGAGGTAGCAATGCTCTCTTTCCTTCGTAGCTTTGTCCTTTGCCGAGGAAAGGTCTAGAGGTAATAAGCTGAACACAACTTCATGTGGAGACGGAAAGTTCAGCCTCAGCAGTCTTGTCTCGCCTTCTCTCCCTGGGCACAGCCTGCAACCATTTAGGTGAAGGAGCCACTGAGAGCAGCTATGAGCCTGTGGTGGTCAGTGCAGGTGTGTGATGCCGGTGGCTTTGGAGATAAGCTGATGGGTTCCATGAGGGGTTGGAGAAGAGCACCCCTGGGCACGTGGTGCTGAGGTGTGGAAGGTCCTCAGCTGCCCTGAATGTGGCAAGTTACCGGAGTGGTCCTGTAGCCAGACTGCTGGGGCTGGAAGGACCCTGCAGGCTGCAGTTGTGCTGAGGGTGGAGCAGGGGCTGAGATGAGCTGTCAGCTTTGCCTTTTCCTCCTAGGTCCCCTGGAAGGAGAAGGGGAGGAGAGGTCTTCTTCCATTTCAGCTGGGAACAAGAGAGGGAGTAATGCAACGTGATCATCTTAACATCAGGGAGAAACCCCTAAATCTCTGTATGGACCAGAGTGCTCAGATCACGGTTTAAAATACAAATAAAACAAGTAACTTGGCCTCTGTCACCCGGCTGTCCTCACAACAGCCCTGGTGTGCTCCTGCCACGGGTACAGGTACCCTCTGCGGCAGCAGGGGCGAGTTTAAGGTTAAAAACTCTGCCCAGTGCTACTTGTATTTGCAGAGTATCGGAGCAGGGTTATCATTTTGCTGCTGCAGTGGAAATGGAGGCTGGAGAGGCTGGAAAAAGGTTGTTCCCAAGGCAAATAAAAAACATTGTTCTGACCTTACTCAAGAAGCTACATCTTCCCTCTCTTTCCTCCCCCTCACATTCCTGTTGTAGTAATCACTGATCTCTAACCTCAGCTTCATCTGCCACAGCTAACCACTTTAAAAATGCACTTAAAAACCCCCGACCCTCTGCGTGCACCTCCTCTCGCTGTACCTGAGCGCTCCCAGGGCAGAGCTGTCTTTGGAGGGGGGTGAGTCAGCGCTGGAGGTTTGCAATAGCATTGTGTCAGGGCAGCTGGTGACTGTCTCCGCTGAGATGGCCTAACCTGGCATGTGCAGTGCGAGGAGGTGCTTTGCTTCTCCTTTCTGTTTGCACATAAACAGATTTCGGCAGATGACACAGTCATCAGACTTCCTGAGCTAACACAAGGCTGTTGCAGACGATGGCCGTTTTGAAGGCTGTCAGTAGAGTTTGTTTCCTAATTTGGTCACAGCGTGCTCAGGGCTGGCCTGCTTTCCTTTTTTCTGGGGGTGTGGTGTTTTTTTTTCTTTTTAAAAACACTCATCCTTTTATATCGTCCTGGAGGGGAAGCTGTATCGGAGAACCTCCAGCTCCTCTCGCTTCCTCTCCACAGAGGAAGTGATACTTGAAAGGTCTCTTTGAAAAAGCGATGCAGTTCTGAAGCTAATCTTTCCAGTGGTGGGTTTTTTTGGTGGGTTTTTTTTTCTTCCTCCTTTGCCACTCTTGTGAGCTCACCTCAATGGGCCTACTGGCTTTTTATCCCTTCTAGGTGGCCACCTGAGCCCTTCCGTGCTGGAGGAGGATATTGGAATAGTTCTTTTAAGTGACAGTGAGCTATGCTGTAGTTAAATAACACTGATAAGCTGATGTTTTGGAATCTGTGTTGCAGGAGGGAGAGACGTGTGTGATTCCAGCTAATGGAAAGAGCACGCGTTTTGTTTTGGTTCGTACATCATCACTAACAAGAGGCCTGGCACCAATGTAGGAAGCTGTAAATGCCAAACACTGGGAGAATTGTGTGGCTGGTCAGCTCTGCTAACAGGCCTTTAGAAGTTAACTCGCGTGTCTTACAAATCCTCAAGAAAACTAGAGACCACCAATCCCTTTAGCAGATGCCTGCTTTTTGGTGTTGGACCAGAGTCCATCCCAAACCAGCTGCCTTCCTGGCGTGCAGGGGATAGCTCAGCCTTTCCCCTGCTGATGTGAGTTTTCATTCAGCCCTACGAACAGGTGAGGAATCAACACCAAGCCTGTTGTCTCCTTTATTACTTTTATTTCTATGCTGGGCTTAGCAGGGAAAGAAAGAAACAAACAAAAAAGTTTCCAGGTGATGCCCTTGAGGAT